>NC_044204.1:1949174-2161220 GCF_900880675.1 Sparus aurata | reverse complement strand
CGTCGATGATGAACTGACATCATCTCCTCTTGTCACAGCGTTTTTATCCACAAGGTTTGAACCAAATCCTGTTTCTTTGTGTTAATCAAAGTCAAAGTTCAGTACACACCGCCGACACAGCTCAGAGGCAGGAGATCCAAACTGAATCTGTTGAGTTGCCTTTACTCCACCGCCCAGAAAAGTAAAGATATGGTCTTAAAACATTACTGCCACCCACGTGGAGAGTACTCATATAAAAGTCTCAAAGTCTCTGATATTAAATGTACCTCAGAATTTAGGTAAAAGTACATATATTTATATTTACATGTATGTTTATTCTCATGCTGTCACAGAGGGCATTAAATTGCATATTTTATTAAAAGATACATATAACAAGTTTGTAACAAGAAAAGATTTTTCTTGGCAGAGAGCAGCAGGACGTCTGTAGTAAACATTAAATACTACATATATTAGTAGAAGCACTGGTTTAGTGTCTGTATATCAGGTGATGTCATAACATTAATTATTAGAGCAACAGTGGCTCAGTTGCATTGTGGGTAATGTAAGTTCCACTGTTGGACTATCCACACATTCTTCGTCCTATTCAAAGCCTGCTGCCAACATTACTCACAATGCACCTGAGCCACTGAGCTTCTTCTGGAGACTTAAGACTCCTTTGTTGTTACACGCAGCAGAACTTCTGGAATGACCCTTTAAATCAGACCACTAAACTGTACACCTTCAGGTTGTAGTCGAGCAGAGTTTGAGATCATCAATCTCGGCTGGAGCTCGTCCTCCAGGACACACAGATTTGAAGACAGCTGGAACTGAAACAACGCAATGATAATATTGAGTTAATAACGTGATGTCACACAGATATGGTTGTTTCATGTATTATCCCTCTGAGCTTCCTCATCAGGAGGTCGTCAGGAGGTTTTCAATGGAAAATAGATGGTGAGAGGATTATTTAAAATCCAATATCGAAGTGTTGATTCTCCAGTATTTTAGTTTCCTCTCTATCCCATCTAAATGGACAAAAAAAGGATATGTTGTTTTTTTTCAGAGATCCTTTAATGATTTGTTTGTGCAGAGAGATCACTCTGGACAAATAAGAGAAACTGAACTTTGTAACAAATTGACTTTCTCTCTTTTGTAGTTAATCATTGAAGGCTGCTGTTGTTTTATATTTGGTGAATGTTATGTGAACTTGTCAAAAAGACGGCAGGATAAAGTGGAGCTGTTGTTTGTGAAGAAGAGTTTGTCAGGACATGAAACCAACGATCTATTGATCTTTACTGATCCACATCTGATCGTCGAAGAAATAGTTAAAGTTTTTAAAAGGATTTTAAATTGTAAACGGGATCAAATGTTGACTCATCCCTCCTCATGAGGAAGGCCTGAGCAGTCGATAACAGATCAAAAACCTCCTCTGATGCAGATGAAGAGTTAACATCACATCTCTCTCTCTCACTCTGTCTCTCTGTGTGTAAATGGGTTTTTTATTCAATTGCAGTATTTCCCATAGTGCCTCTCACTTGTTTTATAAGTTGGGATGTATGTACGCGACGTCGGGAGAGAATCTGGTTTGGGACTCTCTGCTGATTGCCGCTCGTGTCATCCTGACACATTAACTCCATTCTTCCCCTGCCGCTCTGCATCCCCCCAAAAAGTCTCTTTGGGATCCGACAATGAATCCCTCTTTGATTCACGGCGGGCAGAGGTAATAGATTCAGGCCACGCCGCTCTCTGCTTCCTCGACAAGGAATCCAACATGGCAGCCCCTGCGGCGAGGGCCACGTCCCTCACTGCTCTGTCACCCTTCAGATATCATCCCCACCCCAGTTGCAGCCTGAAAGCCCTCTTTCTCCTCTGCCGCAGCTTGAAACGGGCTCCGACAAATTTGATTTAGCAGCTCACGGTCGCCCATTCCCGGGGAAAGAAAACAAATATTGTTATAATGGTAATAACATCTATTTGGAGCGCTGGCGACAAACGGCGGCAGGGCCCTTTGAAGGGGACCCCTCTGCGCTGCCGTATAGCTGCCTTATTCTTATTCATGAAAGCTGCGGTTATGCATATTAGCACAAACTAGCTATTCTACTCACCGGCATTTGGTGTGTCAATCATCCTTACAGAATACAAGAGCCAACGGTGACAAAAGCGAAGTGGGCAAGATCGGCTGACAAATTGTCCCCAAAGTCAAATTTGACAGCCTTTTATGATTAATGGGCTTGATTATGGAGAAGTATCTCCCCCAACTCATTTCCGGGTGTTTCTGCGTATAGAGAGAAGGAGGAGGAGGAGGAGGAAAAGGGAGAGGAGGAGGAAGGCAGATTGTTTGTGGAGGAGAATGAGCAGAGGAGAAAAAGGGAAAGGGAGGGAAGGTTGGATTGAATTAGCGGTGGAGAAGCAGTGAAAAGGCAGAGCGAGGAGGACAGATGGAGTGTGAGGTCTCACATTTAATAAACAGCAGGAAGATAAGAGAGAGAGATATCAGCTGACACTGTTCTCTCTCTCTCTCTGTTAGTGCTCGGTGTTAATAAGAAACAACAGACTGAAGCTGAAGATCAGTGAGAGGTCGACCTGAAACAAGCTGCTGGCTCAACGTCTCCTGACTCAGACAATGTTCACTCTTTAAAACAAGATCAATTAAAACATTTGAACCTTTTTATAAACGTGTATAAACTCCTGCACACTTTCTGACTGACTCCAGGTTTTGATCTGCGGAGTCACCTCCATCAGATGTTTGAGTAGGCAGCGTATTTTCTTATGAAGACCCCGCAAAGGGAGCATGGACATTTGCAGAATGAAACACTTTGAGAAAGGATGCTCTCCTCCTCCTGATGATATAAAGTCCTCCTCTCCTCCTCCTGATGATATAAAGTCCTCCTCTCCTCCTCCTGATGATATAAAGTCCTCCTCTCCTCCTCCTGATGATATAAAGTCCTCCTCTCCTCCTCCTGATGATATAAAGTCCTCCTCTCCTCCTCCTGATGCTATAAAGTCCTCCTCTTCTCCTCCTGATGATATAAAGTCCTCCTCTCCTCCTACTGATGATATAAAGTCCTCCTCTCCTCCTCCTGATGCTATAAAGTCCTCCTCTCCTCCTCCTGATGCTATAAAGTCCTCCTCTTCTCCTCCTGATGATATAAAGTCCTCCTCTCCTCCTACTGATGATATAAAGTCCTCCTCTCCTCCTCCTGATGCTATAAAGTCCTCCTCTTCTCCTCCTGATGATATAAAGTCCTCCTCTCCTCCTACTGATGATATAAAGTCCTCCTCTCCTCCTCCTGATGATATAAAGTCTTCCTCTCCTCCTCCTGATGATATAAAGTCCTCCTCTCCTCCTCCTGATGATATAAAGTCCTCCTCTCCTCCTCCTGATGATATAAAGTCCTCCTCTCCTCCTGATGATATAAAGTCCTCCTCTCCTCCTCCTGATGATATAAAGTCCTCCTCTCCTCCTCCTGATGATATAAAGTCCTCCTCTCCTCCTCCTGAGGATATAAAGTCCTCCTCTCCTCCTCCTGAGGATATAAAGTCCTCCTCTCCTCCTCCTGATGATATAAAGTCCTCCTCTCCTCCTCCTGATGATATAAAGTCCTCCTCTCCTCCTCCTGATGATATAAAGTCCTCCTCTCCTCCTCCTGATGATATAAAGTCCACCTCTCCTCCTCCTGATGATATAAAGTCCTCCTCTCCTCCTCCTGATGATATAAAGTCCTCCTCTCCTCCTCCTGATGATATAAAGTCCTCCTCTCCTCCTGATGATATAAAGTCCTCCTCTCCTCCTCCTGATGCTATAAAGTCCTCCTCTCCTCCTCCTGATGATATAAAGTCCTCCTCTCCTCCTACTGATGATATAAGTCCTCCTCTCCTCCTCCTGATGATATAAAGTCCTCCTCTCCTCCTCCTGATGCTATAAAGTCCTCCTCTTCTCCTCCTGATGATATAAAGTCCTCCTCTCCTCCTCCTGATGATATAAAGTCCTCCTCTCCTCCTCCTGATGATATAAAGTCCTCCTCTCCTCCTGATGATATAAAGTCCTCCTCTCCTCCTCCTGATGATATAAGTCCCTCCTCTCCTCCTCCTGATGATATAAAGTCCTCCTCTCCTCCTCCTGAGGATATAAAGTCCTCCTCTCCTCCTCCTGAGGATATAAAGTCCTCCTCTCCTCCTCCTGATGATATAAAGTCCTCCTCTCCTCCTCCTGATGATATAAAGCCCTCCTCTCCTCCTCCTGATGATATAAAGTCCACCTCTCCTCCTCCTGATGATATAAAGTCCTCCTCTCCTCCTCCTGATGATATAAAGTCCTCCTCTCCTCCTCCTGATGATATAAAGTCCTCCTCTCCTCCTGATGATATAAAGTCCTCCTCTCCTCCTCCTGATGATATAAAGTCCTCCTCTCCTCCTCCTGATGATATAAAGTCCTCCTCTCCTCCTCCTGATGATATAAAGTCCTCCTCTCCTCCTCCTGATGATATAAAGTCCTCCTCTCCTCCTCCTGATGATATAAAGTCCTCCTCTCCTCCTCCTGATGATATAAAGTCCTCCTCTCCTCCTCCTGATGATATAAAGTCCTCCTCTCCTCCTCCAGGTTATATAAAGTCAGGTGAACATTTCTGGAGCTTCACAGTAAAACAGAGTTGCAGCATTCTGCTAAACAACTGAAGCAGCTGGAGACTTGATTTAAAACAGAGAAACAACCAAAGAAACATCAGATGTCTCCATACAGCTCGTCTGCTGTGATCACTGTCTGCAGGAGAGAACACACCACAACCTGATCTCAGACCAGATTTATACCTTTTCCTAAGATAAAGTCTTCATGTAGCTGCTGAGCTAACAGAGTTAGGATCTTTGGGCCCAATTTTCAAGATTTTTATATGTTCAGATCAGAAGAAAATATTAAGTAATATTCTAACATCATATCTTTACTTCTACGTACTTAAGTTTGACTTGTGGGTATTTTTATTTTAACAATATATGAAAAAGGTATTTAATTTTAAAGCAAACTGAAGTAGTCACTCAGTGGATCAGCTTCCTTTATGTCATCAAGGAGTCGTTCATTTTAAAGAAACCAGCGCACTGAAACTGTAAACTTCACCAGGATTTATTATTATTATAATTCACTCAGAGCATCTTTTTCTGCATTATTATGTTTAAAAAACAGTTTTCATTACAGAGCATATCAAACAGCAGATGACCTGATACTGATATCAACCTGTATATCAGTCAGGTTCTAGTTTTATGTGTCGTATTGATTAATTAATTGTATCAATCAACGTCGACAGTTACACTAATTTTACTAAATATGGTAAAGGTGTGATGATAAAGACGGTGATGTCTGCTGCTCTCTGTTTGACATTATAACAGTGACGTCAGTGTGGGTGTGTGACGTCAGTGTGTGTGTGTGTGTGTGTGTGTGTGTGTCTTGAACTGACCGTCTCTCTCTCTCTCTGTCCGTCCTGCAGCCTTGAACGAGCCGACCATTGACTACGGCTTCCAGAGGCTACAGAAGGTCATCCCTCGCCACCCAGGAGACCCCGAGAGGTTACCTAAGGTCAGTGGAGATGAGTCATTAAGTCACTGCTGCATGCTCAGGTCAGGGGTCAGAGGTCAGGGGTCAGATTCAAGTCCAGGAAGTGAACCTCTCTGTCAGGTACGTCCCAGAATGCACCTGTCAATCAGTGTGAGCTGCTGCTAATCGGCCGGTTTAATCAGGTCTCAGCCCCACATTAAAGGCTGAATTAAAGCTGAAGTGGCTGTTCAGCCCCTCTGAGGTTGCCTAGACCACCTGCACTGCACCAGTTCCTGTATTATTTCATGCACCTCAGCGCCGAGTTGCCTGATTGGATTTGTTGGTTCTGCTTGGTACACTCTTGGCAGCGCTGGCGGCTCGTCACTGCCAGCGGGCCGATTGTTCCAGATCCTTCAAACAGGAAACAGCTGTTTATGTGTGCAAACTGCCGCCGCCGCTGCATTTTGTTTCCCCTTGACTGGCGAGGAGGAGGTTTGGATGCTGGCTGAGTCCGAGCGAGGTCAGACCTGATGTTAAATATGACCTGAAGAGAGAGGACAGAGCAGCATGAGGGAGCCGATTGGTCCGTCAGTGCTTTTGAAAACAGAAGATGAACTGACATTTAACATTTTCAGATTTCATTTTGGACACATAGATAAATCATTTTCTCCTCAAATTTCCTCAGACGTTCATATATTTTCTATATCTTATCTATGTATTATCTATATGATATCTATATATTATCTGGATATTATCTATATATTATCTATATATTATCTATGTATTATCTATATGATATCTATATATTATCTGGATATTATCTATATATTATCTATATATTATCTATGTATTATCTATATGATATCTATATATTATCTATGTATTATCTATATGATATCTATATATTATCTGGATATTATCTATATATTATCTATGTATTATCTGTATATTATCTATATCTTTTCTATATATTAGCTATGTAATATCTATATTTTATCTATATCTTATGTATATATTATCTATATCTTATGTATATATTATCTATATCTTATGTATATATTATCTATATCTTATGTATATATTATCTATATCTTACCTTTATTTTATCTATATCTTATATATATATCATCTATATTGTATCTATATATTATCTATATATTATCTATGTATTATCTATATGATATCTATATATTATCTGTATATTATCTATATCTTTTCTAGAGATGCACCGATCGATCAGCAACCGATCGCAATCGGCCGATAATGCCCCTATCGGTTTTGATCGGAGTTCTCAAAATAGATCAAATCAGGCCGATCAGATGACGTTTCAATATAGAGACATGCATTGACTGCATGTAGAGTGGGAATTTCACGGTGGCCATGGCCGCCGTTGCCCCGCACTTTGGCCTTGATGCAGCGTGAAAAAAAACTCATCGTACAGCCACAGTGGCCTCTGTGCCCCTGGCCCGGTCAGCGTAGCGGGCTTGCCTTGAATTAAAGCCACCTGAGTGCACAGTAGTCACTCACAGTAACTTCAGTGAGTCCGCGGTTCGCGCAGGTGGAGTCTCATCATCACGATGATCTCACGTGAAAGCCTCTCGAACAGCAGCAGCGTCTCAAAACAGAAGAACGAAACTTACAGCACAGCGAGCGAGCTCAGCCGGTTTGACATGATACGTAACTGACTTATGTGGTAGGATTCAGTTCGGTAAAGTTGGAAATATATTCACAGATTCGAACTTCCCGGATCAATAACTCTTAAGTGAAACCTTGTTAAAACACAACTGACGGCTCTTTCCTACCGTAGTGAGGAAGACAACGAGCTACAACCGTATGTTAATCAAAACGAGCGTCTGGACATTAACTCTGGTCTGTATGATCAGCCAGCTGTGAGACGAGGGCGCAGGGACCCTCTACAAAGTGCAACACTGAAAAGAGAAACTACAAAAAATATTCAATAACTTCACTATTATTCAGAGTGTAGTGCCACCAAAATCACTCCACACATCAGTGGTCTCCTGCTGGTTATTCTACAATTTTTTGTTTGGGAAAAATGTGCTTTGCCATAATTTTGGGGAATTTCTATTGGGAGAAATAATCAATAACATTAATATTCAGTGAGGTGTCACAAAACTCACCTCTCCCTAACCCTACTTAACAAAAACTACTTTCTGATGTAACTTTAACTTGATTTTGGTATTAGAAAATGTTTTAATACATAATCCATGTCTTATTATAAATTAGGATGTTATGGTATCAGTCTGAAAGGTAAATCAACACATTTTACTCAGTGGCCTTTGTGCCCTGTCATGTGGCCTTGGTGCCCCTGACGAAAAAAAGTGCAGGCCAAATGGACTTGCCCCTAAAATGACAAAATTCCCACCCTGACTGCATGCATTCCCACTAGTAAGCTACAGTTATTCTATGTAAGCTGAGTCCAAGTTGTCTCTAAGAGAGTCTCTAGAGTGTGAAATATTGCACATTGCCTCAGCCTGCAATAAAACGGTGATCAATTCATGATACTTTCTCATCTCCTAATTTTTATACTTAATAATACAATGTCAATGTTGTGTAAGAAGAATCATTAATTAAATATATGAAAGTTACACAAGACAACAATATAGAAGAATTTATGGATTTGACACTGTGATCGTTGATCGGCAATATCGGGATCAGCAGATACTGCTTTCAGTGATCGGTGATCGGCCCCAAAAATCCTGATCGGTGCATCTCTAATCTTTTTTCTATATATTATCTATGTAATATCTATAATTTATCTATATTTTATGTATATATTATCTATATTTTATCTTTATTTTATCTATATCTTATCTATATTTTATCTATATCTTATCTATATTTTATCTATATCTTATCTATATATTATCTATATCTTATCTATATATCATCTATATCATATCTATGTATTATCTATATCTTATCTATTTATTAACTATGTATTATCTATATCTTATCTATGTATTATATATATCTTATCTATGTATTATCTATGTATTATCTATATCTTATCTATGTATTATCTATGTATTATCTATATCTTATCTATGTATTATCTATGTATTATCTATATCTTATCTATGTATTATATATATCTTATCTATGTATTATCTATGTATTATCTATGTATTATCTTATATCTTATGAAAGTTGAAAGTGAGTTTGAACCTTCAGGGTCTGATACAGTGTGAGCTGACGAGAAGTTGCTGTGAGGAAACAGAGGAGATGCACTGGTTCCATGTTGGTTGTGATGATGATCTGTGTGTCTTCGTCTTGTTCAGACTCATAATGAAGGGAAATGTTTAGACTTGTTAACAATCGGGAAAAATTAATCAAGTATTAAAAACATCAGAAGTGTTTTTAAAAGAGAATGTGAATTATTCTGTTGTTTTGTATCCAAGTCACTGAATATATTCTGGTTTTATATCGATGGTTAAACACAACAGTTACATGAACACTGTGGTCTGTAGGAGTCCGTTTACTGACACCTCAGGAGATCTAATTCATTTAATAGATTATTTCACCATTTTTATTATTTAGTTGATAAAATGTCCAAACAGAGTCTTCAGATTTCTTCTTCTTTTCTTCATACACTCTTCATGTTCTGTCATAATGACACAGAGAAGCAGTAAACCACACTGTGTTTGATGTTTAGCTTGAAAAAAATGACTGAAAAGATTTATAGACTATCAAAACAGTTGGTGAGTGATTGTCTTTCGATTGAGTGTTCATTTGCAGTTTGTAAATGGCAGGTGAGTCAATGGTGAAAATGTATTTGTCAGGTTTACATCTGAATGTGAAGCAGGTTGTTTGGTATCTGTAGTGAACTGAGAGCGAAAGCAGCTGTCTGAGAGGAAAGATCGCATTTAAAACTGTGTGGAACAGCAGCAGCCTCACAAAGCAGTGAAGGCGAGTGTGTGTGATTTATAGTTTAGAAACAAGAAGCTGCTTTAAGATCAAAAAACGAGGAAGGAAGTGTGGATCCTGGTTTCAATATTTACCCACACAAAGACATCTGTATGCATGCACACACACACACACACACACACACACACACACACACACACACGCACACACACCTGCCCTGGTTAGTATGAAGAGATTATTGTGCCGGCTGCCGGCTGCAAGGCTAACTGAGGCAGATTCTTTGAGGCAGCGGGCGGCGGCAGCGGGCTGCGAGCGTCAGATGGGCTCTGACACTCGAAAGCAGCTGCCAAATTGAAACCATTTATCAAAATCTGACATCGGAGATCCAGTCACCAAAAAAGCAGTTTATTTGTAAATTGATACTAATAGTGAGCATACATTGTCTGGCCCCTTTGATGGCCTGATTTACAGCCTCCACCTCCCTCCTCTCCGCCTTTTAAATATTTATTTATTCAAAAGAAAACTCAATAAGACCACAGGTTCTTTCCTCCAAGACGTTTTGGACAAGAGAGAAAATCACAGTGCGGTTGGCCCACGGCAGATGAGGCGACGGGATGGCGGCAGGGATCACGTGACCGAGCAGCGACGGGTTAACTCTGCTTGTCACTTCTCTTTTGTTTTCACGTGGCGAGGACAGGAGGAGGGATGGAGAGAGATGTTTGGATGGCCAGGCTTTTGTTTTTGGACAGGCGGTGCGACACAGAACAGATTGATTTGTTGCAGGCGTCAGGTATAGGATTGTGGGTACTGTGAGGATGCAGAGTGTGTGTGACTGCTCGATGAAAAGAAAAATGGTGAATATGGAAACCAGGAGAGAAAAAGCACTACTGAGGGATGGAAACTGCTCTGGAATTACATCAAAGAAAGGTCCAGGCTGTGGTTAGCCTAGCTTAGCACACAGACTGGAAGCAGGGGGTGTGTTAGCCTAGCTCTGTCAAATCCAACCTCTGGCCCTCTCTGGTTTACATTTTAGCAAACAGTCACGTTTGTTTGGGGATTTTGTTCAGACATAGAAGTCTGGGGACAGGGGGAAACTGTTAGCCTAACTGTTAGCTAACAAGCAAGTCACTAGCTGGTTTTGTTCCAGGAGTTTATGCTAACTCAAAGTCATCTGGGCCTACTGTAGAAGTTAGCTTTATCGCAAGTGAGTTTACCCTAGCTTAGCACAATGACTGGCTCAATCAAAACTGTCTGATTTACATGTTGTATGTTGTCAGCTAACAAGCTAGTCTCTTATCCATCTCCTCACCTGTAACCAGACGGATTCAGAGCTGAGACAGTCGGCAGCAGCTCGTCCTCTCTGACTCTGCTGCTGGACGGACGGAGGCCGAGGTGTCCACTTGCAGCCAAGACAGACTGTAAATGAAATTAGAGGGCTGAACCTGATCCAGGAGAAACCCTAGAGGTCATCAGTGACCAGTTGGCCTCGCAGGCTGTCCAAGGCCCGTTAGCTGTCTGTCTGTCCGAACTGTAGACAGACAGACAGACATTAAACTGTGCTGCCTTGAATATATGTTGTAATATTACTTTAATTTGTAAGATGAGGGTCATAAGAAACTTTCAGAGCTTCACGTTGTCCTCTTAAAGCTTTAGTTACTGATATTAAGATGTGAAAAGGTGAAGGTAAATGTGTTTCTGTCTGAGCTGTGAAACATTCAGATGTTCGGTCCTGCAGTGAAACACAAACCGACCTTCATGAGGAGGAGATTAAACGTGTTTGGCGTGTTGCGTTTGCACCTTTAGCTCTGATCATTGACCCCCATCCGGACTCGGGGAGGGGGGGCCCCCGTCCGTTCGGGGATTATTAATTCCAGCCCACTTCATGAATGAGGAGATTTCCTGCTCTCATTGAGAATAATGAGCAATATTCAATTCATGAGCTGAATTTCAATCCATTTCCTCTGAATGGAATTAACCCCACACCATGTCCCACATCATTAGAATATCTCTCCGCCTGATAGTCGCTAATCTGGAGATCCGGCATGGTGCAGCTCTGCTCTGCTCGGCTCCGGCTGCACAGCGCGCGGCTCCATCCATATTTTATAGAGATCAGCGGGGCGGCGGCTGTATCTGTAGCTCTGCTCGGGGTGATTTATCATTGTTAAGGCCGCTGTCTGATGGCTTCTCCTCCAGGGTCACACTGATCCCTGTTCACCCAGCACCTCCTCAACCACGGAGCCGGCCCCCCGTAATTAAGCCCCAAGAAACCAATGGAAGAAAATAGAAAAAATGGAGAGGGAGGAGGGGAGAGAAGCAGGAATATGTGAAGAGATTGACGGAAGAAGGGCAAGGTCACGAGGGTACAGCCTCAGCATGGTGGTGGATGTTTCTCTGTTTTTAAGAATGCCGATGTAACAAAAATATCAATTATCATTTTATCCATTAAACAAGTCATATTTATTTAATATTTCTGCTTTTACAACCCAATTGATTTACTGTTTCACACCCATTAAACAGCACAACCCCACGACTTCAGCCACCAACAGAACTCTGTACAATATTCTGTGTATTTAAAGAAAACGGTTCATATTTATAGCTTGTATTTTATCTCCATTTAGTGAGGAGGAAGAAACAGATAGGACACAATTTCACAGTTAAATTTTTTAAACATTTTTTAACAGTTGTTTTTACACTGTTGAGTATGTGATTGTAGTCGAGACTAAACTCCTTTTTTTTCTTATTCATATTAGAAAGTCACATTTTAGGATATTTAGTCTAAAAATGGTGTGTGATCGTTGCATTAAATACAGTTAAATACTAATTCAAATGTTGGAATGAATAGTATTTTTAGAAAAAAACAACGACCATCCGACAACACCAGATGTTAAACTGTATAAAAAAAAAAAATAAAAAAAAAACATTTCATGATCAGCAGTGAGTCAAGGAGTAGATGGACTCCTCCTCCTGCACCTCCTCAGTGCTGAGTTGATTAGACCCACTGAGGATGACCCTGTAAACTCCTGGTAACTCCGTCTGTGTGTGTGTGTGTGTGTGTGTGTGTGTGTGTCTGTCTGTCTGTCTGTCATAGCAGTGTTGTGTGGTGGTTCTGTCTGGCTCTCATCTGATCATATCTTTTGGTGGTTTTTTGTTTTTAAAAAACCTCCTCTTCTCAGATTAGCTTGCCAGGGCTGTGAGGTCATGGCCCCGCCCATTAACTCAAGTTACATGATTATTTTATTTGATATAATAGATTTTATGAAGTGTACCAGCTCCGGCCCGGTACAGCCCGCTTGCCTCCCTGCAGTGGTCATGTGACCTGTGTGTTGTAGTGACGCCTCAACGAGCCTCCAGAGTCACATGTTTTATTACCTGTGATGCCTCCTGAGGCCGCTGAGCCGCCATCTGATTGGTTCAACACTGACCAATAGTGAAGTCGTCTCCTAACGAGCGTCGTGTTGGGATCACAGCCTGATGTATCATCTTCACCCCAGCCGCACAGCTCCACTGGGTCATCGCTCCTTGCCCCTCTCACTTCATGCTGTTGAAAACACTCTCTAAAATGTTTTGACTGCAGATTTTTCACAGAGGATTTTCTTAATCAAGCTGAAAAGAAATGCAGATGTTATATTACTCATTCCTCGTTTAACATGTTATTTAAAATAGCTAATTTTGGGGGCCTTCAGTTGTTTTATTTTAGATTCGTTTTACTTTGATGACTTCAAGGTTTTCTATCTATCTGACAGGAAGTCAGACATTGCTGAGGGCCGGACCAGCCTGCTGCTCTAATGCTTCTGAGTTATGAATCCAAGTGAATTTTAATGTTGTGACTCCAACAGAAGTGTGAAAAAGAGCGGCTCAGAGCCAGATGGAGAGACGTGATGAATTTATTTAGCTTTGACAACATTTAGCCGTTGTATTAAATGATGGTTAATGTAACGAAGCAGAAGAGAGAAATGTCTCAGAGTTGTTGGATTCAGACCAGATTAAATGAATTGTCACTCTCAGGAATGTGTTTTAATTTCCTGTGAATTTTCTCACAGGAAGTCGTCACATTCTTCTTCTGTGGATGTGATTTGTATCTGCTTTGTGACCACAGTTCAACTTTCCAACAAGACCAATCAGTCAGATCATCAGATTAGACGAACTGTCTCAAGTCTGTTTGTTTTCAGTTTCTGTTGGCTTAAATTAAAGGACCAGTCCACCGTTTTTCTTCCCACCTTTGTTCTCTGAGAGCTGAACCTTCTTCACACCTCAGCAGATGAACCAGACGTACTCAATACCAGCCCATCATCATCCAATCAGCTGCTTCCATCTCTGAGCTGTCCAGTTATCCACTCTGACCCCCCTCCTCCCCATCCCTCCCTCCTCCTCCCCCTGGATGCATCCATCTCCTCACAGCTAATGAGAAACACCCAGAGACCTCCTCTCCTACTCATGTCCCATCCTCTCTCCTCCATCTTCTTCTCCCATATTCCCCCTCCTCACCCCTCTCGGAGGTGTGGGTCAGTGATAAGAGATGATGATGATAACCGGGAGCCAGTGCATTACCGTATCGATTGGGGCAGGCCTTTCAGCGCCGTTAAAGCGCCCAGCGCTCTGATAGCCAGCACTCGCGCTGACAGGAATCCAATGGCGCTGTCTCTGTGAGTGTGTGTGTGTATGTGTGTGTGTGTGTGTGTGTGTGTGTGTGAGTGTGTGTGTGAGAGAGAGAGAGAGCGTGTGTGTGTGTGTGAGTGCGTTGGGCGTGGCTGAGCAGCGGATGTGTGTGTAATGGTGTGAATGGGGATGTATAGTGTAGAAGCATGGAGGCAATTAGCAGCTCTGACAGATAACAACACATCCAGCAGCCGAGGCCTTAGACTGAAACTGATCTGAGGCATAAAAACACAAAAACCAACAGTGCAGGAGAGAAACACTGACACCTTAGACAAACCTGCTTCGTTTGTCTCTTAAAGGAACCGTTCAACCAAAAACGAATGGATGGAAAGTCAGGTGAAGTGTCGTAGTCCACAGAACATTTCTGGAGCTTCACAGTAAAACAGTTCTACTAAACAACTGAAGTTGCTGGAGACTTGATTTAAAATGAAGGAACTTCATTAAATGTTTGCTGAAATAGCTGTTGGCGCTTCCTGTTAGCAGTGAACCTGTGGATGCACAGACAACTGTCACCAGATCACTTTGATACTGAAGAAAACTTAAAAACATGATGTTTCTGAGGCAGGTTCTGCTCATGTTAGTCTGTCAGCTGCTCTGTGGACTAAGAAACTTCACACTACTTACAAGGAGATCATGAGTGAATATTCATTGTTGGATGAACTGCTCCTTTATGATGAAGCTGAAACCAGAGAGTGTCTGTTGTTGTCACCTCGGAGCTGCAGCCAATCAGAGCCACGCATTATGAGCCAGAATCACCTGCAGACCAACACGTCCTCCAAGTTCTGGCGGCTGTGATCTGCTCTGATATTGAACCCCTCATTATTAATGCAGGGTGGTGAACCCCCAGTCCTGCAGCATCACCTGCTGTGTTTTATGATCATTAATCATGTTCGATCAGTGAACAGTTATTGATTGATTTCTAACTTCAGTAACTGGACGACGCAGCTGCGTCTCTTCTTCTATGGAGATTATGTGTAGTTTAATCAGTACAGAGCGGCTGATTCACAGATCAGAGAGGGGCGGCCAAGACACACACACACACGCGCGCGCACACACACACACGCACACTGAGCAGCAGCAGCTCTCCAACAGCAAGGCCTCGGAGGCGTCATTAACTTGAGAAGGCTGTTGTGTCTGTCAAGACCTAATGAAAATAGAAGGACACACACACAAACACACACACACACACACAAACAGACACACACATTGAGACACAATACACACACACACACTGAGCTAAAATCTTTTGTATGAGGGACTTCAGAGGCTGTGAACTATATTTTTCAGGTGTGTTTCTGCATGCAATGTCTGTTGGCTTGTGTATTTCTGTGTGTGTGTGTGTGTGTGTGCGTGTGTGCGTGTGTGTGTGTGTGACGGGCAGCTGCTGCCTCGTGGCGTCTTGCTGCTGCAGCCGAGTGAAGGAGACATTAACTAACTTCTGTTTTCTAATGGAGATTAATGAAGCCAGAGGAGGAACACACACACACACCTACACACACACACCTACACACACACACACACACCTACACACACACACAGAAATACACAACCTAAGATACACACACTGACAGAGACATGTCCTTTTACCTGTGTGAGGCTGAATTTGGGTTTTATTTAAAAAGAAAAAAGGGATGAACTTAAATAAATGAAAGAAAGAAAGAAAGTTAATTAAGGAAAAAAGAATAAAGTAAATAAAGGAAGAGATGAAATGAACAATAGAAACAAGAGATAAGGAAATAGGGAAAGGAAATAAGGAAGAATTAAAGGAAAAGAGGAAATGAAGCAAAGGACGGAAAAGGAAAAGACAGAAAAGCAGGAAACAAGGAAAGAAAGAAACATAATGATGCAAACAAACAAACATATAAACATACAGTGTGTAACACACACACATGCACACACACACACATACACACACAGCAGCAGCAGTTGGCAGCAGTAGGCTGACAGATTGTCCTACAATAGAGAGAGATGCTGCAGGGAGGTTTGATTGACAGGAGGCCATTCATTTAGAGTGCACACACGCGCACACACAAACACACACACGCACACATAAATCCAGATGATGGCACACAGGCACGTTTCCTTCCTTCCTTTGATGATGCTAGGCTAACAGTTTCCCTCTGCTTCCAGTCTTTCTGCTAAGCTAGGCTAACATTTCCCCTCTGCTTCCAGTCTATGTGCTAAGCTAGGCTAACAGTTTCACTCTGCTTCCAGTCTTTGTGCTATGAGATGATGGTGGTTTAACTAAACGTTTATTTCTTGTAGTTCAGGGTCCTTCGGGGAACTACATACATGGTCTCCAAACTAGGGCTGGGCGATATATCGATATAAAACTTATATCGATATATTTTTTAAATGTGATATGGAATTAGACCATATCGCATACATCGATATAGTTCAAATTTGCGCTGTGATCCTTGCTCCGGGCAAACCGCTGACCCGGAGCTCTCTGCACTGCTCCCCCCGCCCCTCCTCCTTGATGCACAGAGAGGGGAGGGGCTGGAACAGACACTCCGGCACTCTTCAACAAACACTTTGGTGGCCGCCGTTGCCCCGCACTTTGGCCTTGATACCCCGTGAAAAAATATCATCGCACGGCCACCGGTCAGCGTAGCGGGCTTGCCTTGAATTAATGCCACCTGAGTGCACAGTAGTCACTCACAGTAACTTCAGTGAGTTCGCGGTTCGCGCAGGTGGAGTCTCATCATCACGATGATCTCACGTGAAAGCCTCTCAAACAGCAGCAGCGTCTCAAAACAGAAGAACGAAACTTACAGCACAGCGAGCGAGCTCAGCCGGTTTTGATATGATACGTAACTGACGTATGTGGTAGGATTTAGTCCGGTAAAGTTGGAAATATATTCACAGATTCGAACTTCCCGGATCAATAACTCATAAGTGAAACCTTGTTAAAACACAACTGACGGCTCTTTCCTACCGTAGTGAGGTAGACAACGAGCTACAACCGCGTTGTCATCAAAACGAGCGGCTGGACACCAACACTGGTCTGTGATCAGCCGTCTCTGAGACGAGGGCGCAGGGACCGTCTACAAAGTGCAACACCGAAAAGAGAAACTACAAAAAATATTCAATAACTTCACTATTATTCAGAGTGTAGTGTCACCAAAATCACTCCACACATCAGTGGTCTCCTGCTGGTTATTCTACAATTTTTTTGTTTAGAAAAAATGTGCTTTGCCATAATTTTGGGGAATTGCTATTTGGTAGAAATATTCAAGAACACTAATATTCAGTGAGGTGTCACAAAACCCACCTCACTCTAACCCTACTTAACAAAAAAACAGTTTTGTATTGTAACATTAACTTGATATTGGTATTTAAAAAATGTTTTAATACATAATCCATGTCTTATTATAAATTAGGATGTTATGGTATCAGTCTGAAAGGTAAATCAACACATTTTACTTAGTGGTCTTTGTGCCCTGTCATGTGGCCTTGGTGCCCCTGACGAAAAAAAAAAAGTGAAGGCCAAATGGACTTGCCCACATGTCATATTTGGCTTTGATTTTGACTAAACATTTGCTCTCACTTTGCATAAAAATATCGGGATATATATCGTATCGATATTCAGCCTAAATATATCGGGATATGACTATTAGTCCATATCGCCCAGCCCTACTCCAAACTAAGTAGTTCGATGCAGCTAAAACTTACCTATAAAATGTAACTGTCTGAATTCAAATGTCTGGACTTTGGTGGTTCTGCTAGCACCAAGGTTCAAAACCCCAAATCCCCCAAATCCACAAGGAGCATGAAGTGACTGTGAGCAGACGTTCAGAGAGTTGAGCTAGACTTCATCCTCTAAAATTAGTTTCTCTGATGAGATTGAATGTGTCAGATGACTGAAGGTTTTATTGATCAGCTCTAATTCTCTACATTTATCCTTTAAACTCGCTCTACTGCACTTCAGGTTGATGGAATGTTACCAAGTACATTTACTTGAATACTGTACTGAAATTTGAGGTACTTGAAGTGTTTCCATGACTCCATACATCCACTCCATTACATTTACTTATTGTAGTTACCAGTTACTTTACAGATTACATGCTGCACATAAGATCAGTCGGATCAATCAGAACAGTGATTGTGATCATCACAGTATACAGTATATACATGTAAATATATGGATCAGTTACTTTACTGATATTTTGATACTTAACTACATTAACATCAGATACTTTGAGATTTTTTACTTAACTTTTCTTTCACATAAATTATAGAAACCTTTATGAAGTGTTTAAAACAACTTCTCATGTTTCATTTTATCTGATGGATTTGACGTGATGACAGTGAACACATCACTGTGTGTTCAGGTCACTATCTTCACTTATTATCTTCAGTTTCAGTGGACGTGAACAAACTCTGGATGTTGTTCTGTTTCCATCTCAGCCTGTTGGATCGTCTCCTTCGAGGTCATCGTCTGTCGTGGGAAATGAGCGCTCTGTGTGTGTGTGTGTGTGCGTGTGTGTGTGTGTGTCTGTTTGTGTCTGTTTGTGTGTGTGGAAGGCCGATCGGTTGCCAGCAGTGTGGAAAGCGCGGTGATTGGCTGGGAGGAAAACAATGCGGTTAGCGGAGACTGTTTCTGCTCTGAGTCACAGGAGACGTTTGTTTGGACGCTGCTGCTGCTGGAGCTGAAATTTAAAATCAAACCAGAGTAGAACTCGGAGTAGAAATCCCCCGTAATCTCTCCCATCACTGCAGCTTCAGTCTGTCTTCAGCCAAACTCCACACACACAAAATCCACAGATTTGAGCTGTAAAACTGGAGCAGGTGTGACGTGACGGAGCAGCAGGTGATTCAGCCTGACATCCCAGAGGAAAGGAAACGGTTCTGCTGAATGTCTAATGTTCAGTTCAAAGACTGCAGCAGGAAAAAATACTACTCGGTCAGTTACACATTCATAATCAGAGGTGGAGAAAGTTTACTGAAGGTTAGACAAGCAGCTCTGCACCATCAGCACAGGAGACTCTGCTGCGTTATCACTTGTTTGACATCTTTGTTTTGTCGGAGTAGAGGGTGAGCACTTCAATTAACAACCATATTTCAAATATTAAATTAATCAGAAACACTTTTGATAATCAATTCATGTTTTTTTCATTATGTTATTAATAATGACTCAAAGCCATGACATTTTTATTAAACGGTCTGATTGTGTGCTGTAGGCTCATTAAAGGTGAATATCTCCTGTTTTTTTCCCTGTGTGATGGTAAACTGCAGACCTGTGAGACGAAACACTGATCGACAATTTATCAACGAAAAACTATTCGATCAATGAAGAAAATAATTGTTAGCTGCAGCTCTCACTGTGCTGTACTCTGCACATCATTAAACACAATTAAGTGCACACTGAATACATAAAATGATTTATATATGGATTATTTACATTATGTATAAGGAGATAGTGATCTCTTATTTCCGCCTTGTGTGATAAAATAAGAAACTCAGCCACACCTCCTGCTCTTCATCAGCAGTGTATTGATTATATGCACATTAAAGACGATCAGACGATCAGGAGCAGACGAGTTAAAGCTCGCTCTGTGTGTCTCTGAGTGTCTCTCGCCCTCCTCTGTGCTGTAATACCTCGGGGAGCTCCAGCAGAGGCCTCCACCTCCCCACTGCTACTCCTCAGGGACTTACACCTCTTCCTCCTCCTCCTCCTCCTCCTGCTCTCTGTTGTCTCCTCCATCAGCTGATCATCAGTGTGTGTGTGATGTGTTTTCACCTGAAGCTGTGGTGTGAACACACACACCTTCCTTCACACTCCTGGGACTTTGTTTACCTTCTCATTTTTCTTCCTTCATGTCTGTTTCTTTTGTTCTCTTATTTCCTTTTCTCACTTTTCCTTGTTTCCTTCCTTCTCATTCATCTCCTCTCTTTTATTTCCCCTTTTCCTATTTACATTTCCGTTTATGTCTTTCCTTCAAATTATTCCTTCCTTTTTTTCCTCTTTATTTGATTTCCTTTCTTGCTTTTCCTTGTTCGTCCTTCCTTCTGATTCATCTTCTTCCCCCTGATTTGCTTTTTTAATCTCCTTCCTGTCTTTCTTTCTTTTCTACCATTTTTCCCACCATCTCTTTCCTTCCATCCCTCTTTTCTCCGTCTCATCTCTTCTTCTCTTTTCATCCACCTGTTTGTTTCTTTTCCTTTAACGTCTTCCCTCTCTTCCTCCTCTGACCCCTTCATCGTCCCTCTAAGTGTGTGTGTGTGTGTGTGTGTGTATGTGTGTGTGTTTATCTATTTATTAATCCTGTTATTGTTATTAACAGCCATCGTCACGGCAACCTGCTGCGCTGCAGGCACTCAGATTGGACACTTCCTCTCCTGTGGGCTGATGGGAAAACAGCCCCGGGCAAAGGAGAGAGAGAGGATGGGAGTGTGTGTGTGTGTGTGTGTGTGTGTGTGTGTGTGTGTGTGTTTTAATGGCTTCCTGCTGACTCTTCCTCTCTCTTCCTTCCCCGTGGACACAAACACTCATCCCTCCATCTCTGTCTGATCTCCATCAGCAGCCATTTTGAATCTGCTCTCAGTGTGTTGGTGTTACAGTGAAGTTTGAGTCCAGATGAAACTTGTGTCACCAACCAGAGTGCGGCATTTGTATGAATGAGACTCAGCCACTCTGATTGACTATGAAATTCTTCCTTTGCTGTCCACAGAGTGCCGACGATGTAAAAAGAAACACATACAACAAAAATATACAAAATAAAGCAATTTTAAAGGCAGCATGTGAAAAATAAATAAAAAAGCAAATACAATAATAATAAAACAGTGCAAATGTGAGTCGGGACAGTTTCATGTGCTCAATATTTACACTTCTGTTGTTTTTAGGCGCTCTGAATGGACAGAAAATCCACTGAATTAAATTTAAGGAGCTGAAACTATTAGTATCAGCTAGCTAGAAACTATTTCTGATGATGATTAATTGTTTAAAGTATTTGTAAATAATCATGTCACATCCTGGATTCTGGTTCCTGCTCCTCACATGTGATTTTTGTTGGTTTTGGGACAAAACAACATTGTGGATTCTGTCAGTTTGGGCATTTTGAGAAATTCTGACTTTTATTTATCACAAATTTAAAATCATATTGAGTTTAAATTATATATAAATGTGAACTCACTCACTCTGTCTCTCTGTCTCAGGAGGTACTGTTGAAGCGAGCAGCCGATCTGGTCGAGGCTCTGTACGGGATGCCTCACAACAACCAGGTGAGTCAGCAGCTTCACTCTGACCTCTGACCTCCTCTGAAGAGCCTGAGGGAGGAGAGATGTCACACATCTGAGATTAATATTAGATCTCACTGATCTGGAGACCAGATCATACAGAGAACTCTGACAGAATCTTCTGATATTGATCTTCTTGTCTTGACAAAAGTTTTTGTATTGAAGCACATGAAGCTTTTTTAAATGTATTTTCTTTGGTGTTAAAAAGATTCAGAATCACCAAAAGTTGTGACTTGGTCTGGTAGATCGCCTCAGCTGTAATGTTTGCTACGTGATCCTTTGGGGCAGCTGAAGTGTCTGACACCATTACCTATCCTGTTTGTCTCGATCAAGAAGATCTGACTGAGTCAGAGCTGCAGAGAAGAGTTTACCAAGTCACGACTGAATATTGACTGAATTTGACAATATGGATGAGGCGACAGCAAGATTCAGAGTGAGACTTCTCCTTGAATTTGACAAACAGGATGTTGGTATTGAACAAACAGGTCTCTTTGTTGAAATAATTTCTGTCATGTTGTCACTTCCTGAACCTCAGCCTGTCAGAGACAAACACACTTTCAGTGGACGTAACTTTGATGGCAGCTGAGATCTGCTGCAGCAATCCATCCTCTTTTGAAAATACCAGAATTACCCTTTAATAGGCAACTGTAAAATGATGCTGATGCTCACAAACATGTATGTTGTAACAGATAAATCACCAAAACACAATGATCAACAAACTGTAATATTTCTCTCTAACATGCAGTCGGCTCAGATGTAAAAATTACAGACACCAGTTATCTGAAGGTGTTAAAACAGTTTGGACTCCTCTCTCTCCCCCCTCCCTCCTCCTCCATCCCTCCATCTCGTCTTGTGTGTGCAGGAGATCATCCTGAAGCGAGCGGCCGACCTCACTGAGGCACTCTACAGCGTCCCTCGCAGTCACAACCAGCTGCCCTCTCTCACCGGCTCAGCCGCTCACTCGGGGATGATGGGAGTGAACTCCTTCAGCAGCCAGCTCGCCGTCAACATCTCCGAGGCCTCACAGGCCGACCAGGGTGAGAGCTCCACACTACCCACAATCCACAGCCTTACTCTGACCAATCACAGTCCTCAGGCTGAAACCTGACCAGTGAGGGCAAAGAGAACTAGCCAATCAGAGGCAGAGTTGGACGGGTGACTTCAGCAGCCTAGTAATAAAGTACTGGAGACGTAAGAGACTCTCCAGACTCCAGAGGACACATAGAAACTGAGAGTTCACTACAGTCCAGTCCAGGAGAGACCAGAAGACCATGAATAGAGTTCAGTAAGAAATACCAGTCGACTCCTCCAGACCAGTAGAGATTAGTCAGTTCACTAGATTCCAACAGAGTTCTGTAAAGACCAGTCCATTGCAGCTAAAGTAAACAGCAAGTAAAGAGATCAGTGCACTGTGGGTCAGACTAAGTCTTGTTTGTCCTGGTTTCTCCTGGTTCTGGTTCTGGTCTCTCCTGGTTCTGGTCCTGGTGTGTAATGATGTATCAGAGGAGAAAACAGCGAACAAAGAAACTGTCTCTTCAGTTTGCAGTCAGCTCCAATAAATTAAAGATGCTTGTCATAAAGTTCAGAACACACACACACACACACACACACACACACACACACACACACACACACACACACTCACACACCTCCTTACGAGGGCATTATTGTTTTCTGCATCAGGGTTATTTTATCTTCCTGACTCTTTCTCCTCGTGTTTCTGTCTCCTCTGATGAGACGTTTGGTTCTGGTTCTGAGGCCTCGCTGAGTTTCTGGTTTCATCTGTTTGACTCAGATCACTTTTCTTCCTCTGACAGTTTGTTCAAATCAATCACTTCCTTTTCAGTCGTGTGTGTTTCCTTGTGTCTCCACTCTGTTAGTTTTGGGGATGTTTCCAGTTCTGTCCATCCTGCTCTGGACCTGTCGTGAAGCTTTTTATTTAATCTTAAAGTCCGATGTTAATTCATCAAATCTCATGTTCATACTCAAACCGACATATGTGTCTATCTCTCAGTGCTGTCTGACTTCCTCTTTGTTCAGTTTGTATTAAATAAACAGGAAGAAATAGTGCATTCATCTGCGACTACTTTCAGCGGCGTATTAATCCACATGTGGTGCTCTTGTGAGTATTTGTGGCAGCAGGACAGTATTTGTGTTCATGCTGCTGATGATGAAGAAGATACATCATACTTTAATACTTGTCAGGAGACAATTTCAGTGCCATTTGGGTCTCAACATGTTGACAGGAAGAGAAATAAAGAGTCCGAGCAGACGTGAAGAGAAAAGCTCCGTGTTTCCTTTCAGTGGCCGTTCAGTAAAACGTGCAGCGAACAGCTTGTGAACACGCGTCGACAGGAAGCAGATTGAGCTGCTTTTGCTCCCCGAACACCCCGCACCACCTCCAGCCCTCCACCTCCAGCCCTCCACCACACCATCATCTGCTTTTCCCATCAGCCCGGCAGCGAACACCTTACAGGAATCTATGAGGTCATGGGAAACGAGGCTGCAGCAGTGCTGAAAATTCATAACTCAGTAGTTTATGTGCGTGGAGCTCTCTGGTCGGAAACATTACACCGAGGGTCTGACTGCTGTCCTCCCTGCTGTGATGAAGTATGAAACGGCTCTTTGTGCCCCTTGCAATTATCCGCCATGATTAAAACATTAATAAAAACAGCGGCTCACGAGCCCAGGCCTTATCAGACGGATGAGGAGAGTAATTTACGGCACTAATTCAGAGCAGCTCGGCCTGCTCAGTGTCATCACGTCGTCCTACTGAAGAGGGGAGGGTTGATCTGCCTCAGACTTCCTCTTCTTCTGGGGTTTGTCTTTGCTCTGCTGCTTCACAGGTGGAGGTGGTGGAGAGATGTCCCTCCATTGATTATTAACGTCCAAATGAAAAGTGAACAGGAACACAAGGAGTTAAATCTGCTCTTAGACATCCTGAACTCATAGTAAAGGTTACTTACCTGCTTTTTCTCTCCGGAGCTTCTCTGGATTGTTCAGCCTTCTGAACAATCCAGAGAAGTACCACACATTTGTGTCAAGGGATTAGAAAGACTTTATTCTTGATTACAAAACAAACTTTTCAGTGAACTGAAGTGGATCAGATTCACACGACACGTTCAGAGCTGCAGCCTCAGAGGGATGAACACACTGACGTCATGTGACCTGTGGTCAAACCTTCTGCTAACAAACAGCAGTTATTCTATAACTGACCTCTTATAACTTCTCTTTGATGGACGATCCAAAACAAGAGAATCAGAAAAATAACTGGATTTATTTCAACTTTAGTCTTGTAATTATGACTCTGTGCGTCACAGTAACAACGTCTGCAGCTCATAATTATGATTTCTGTCCACATCATTCATCTTCTATCCTCAGAGCTTCATGTGGAAGAAGAAAAACACCACAGATATGTCATCTCGTTGTAGTCAACAGAAATAATAATAATAATACAGTGACAACCCTTGAAAAACACAGTGACAGTATTAAAGGGTAACTCCATCTATTTATCTCATTAAAGTGTGTTTACAGGTGTCGAGAGGACGACTGCGAAGCATTACTCTCAAGCTGCATGTAGTCTCTTACAATTCCTCCAGTCATGTCACTCAGTGGCTGTGGTGTATTGTGGGTAATGTAGATGGCATTGATTTCTAGAACACAGTTTCTATTAACCTTTTTATTCCACACACTCTTCTTTCTTTTTAAAACCTGTGGCCTGCATTACCCACAATGCAACACAGCCACTGAGACCTCTAAACTCTGGTGGATTTGCCGGAGGGTAGCTTCAAGTCAGCTACTGACCACAATATGGAAGTCTTTGATGCTGTAACCCACTTCCTGGGTTACTGTCGAAGTGCCCTTGAGCAAGGTACCGAACCCCCCATATGCTCCCCAGGCGCTGTCACAGCAGCCCACTGCTCCTAGCTGGCAGGGTGTGTGTGTATTTGTGTATACTTACAATATGCAGCTAGAGATGGGTCAAATGCAGAGAACAAATTTCGGGTGTTTGCGTGTTGCATCTGAAATATCTGATAAACAATTTCCCCCCGGGAGGGGATTAATAAAGTATAAAGTTAAGACATGCAGAACAACCACAGAGCCACTACTGCACTAATTATGAAAGAATATAGTCATGTTTTATATCAAATTAAACTGCAGAAGCTGGGCTACAACGTGTAAAAAAACATGTTTATATGACCCAAACACAGCCCAAACACTACTCAAATAAACAACTAAAAATCAAACTTCGAAGTATTCAAATAAATCTTGTGGTTGCAGAGATATACTCATTTTATTATGGATATGCATATGATGTTGACTCTAACAGAGGTTTGATCAGTATCTGACACGACGACTGTAACCAAATCTTGGACTCTCCAAACTCCTCATCTGTGGAGAACTTTGTTAAGATAGATCTGTTGTCCGTCCTTATGTTCATTCTTGTGAACGTGATATATCAGGAACGCCCTGAGAGACTTTCTCAGAGTTGGCACAAAGATGAACTGAGTAGAGTTTGGTGGTCAAAGGTCACTTAGACCTCACAGAAAACAGTATTCACTGTTGTTCAACAATAAACTGATAAGCTGATGACATCATCATGTTCTGGAAACAGTAAGTTAACTGGTGCACGGAGGCAAAAAACCACCGGGTGGAAGTTCTGGTGTTTTGGTTGATAATTTAATTGATTATTTCTCAGTAATAATGAGCAACACGAAACCTTGTTGCTCATTATTACTGAGAAACAAGGTGTCTGATCAGGAGCTAATGTTGCTGGCACATAATTCCTGTTCTAGTGGTGGCTGTGGTGATACTGTGTGTCTCAGACAAACCTTCAGTGTTTGACGGTTTTCTGTCAGTTAATCAGAGCGCACCCCTCCTGCTCGTCTGCAGCCGACACATGTTTGTATTTCAGCGTGAGGTCGGGGGAAGTGATCTTCTTCCCACGCTGCTGTGGACACAACACACCAGAACAAATAGGACAGAGGACTGAGTGTGATTGTTGAAGACTTTCTGTTTTCATTAAAGAACAATCGTGACATTTAGTTTGAGCTGTGACGTGCTGCAGCTCCTCTCCGCTCCTCCACATGTGTTTCCCATCGCCGCCTCTCCTCGCCCTCGTCCCCGGGCAGCGCTCCATCAGCCGCTCCTGCTGGGAATTGCGTTGGGCCGAACCAGGAAGTGGGGGGTTGGAGCTGTAATATGCTACTTGGCACACTGTTGGCTCTGCTCGGCAAGCCCTGCCTGAGTTCGGTGGGAACTCAGCAGCCTCAGGAGGGGGTCAAAGGTCGGCTGAGTGCTGCAGGGAACATTGGTATTCAATGCATCTTAGAGGAGGGTCAATCAACAGGGGCACGGGGGGGGGGGCGAAGGTGAGTACAGCTCAGCAGCGAGGTGAGAGATGAAGGCAGGGAGACTTCTCCTGTGAGGAGGAGAGCTGCAGGTAACATGCGTGATGATGTCACTGCTGAGGTCATAGCGAGGAGATTCAGAGACTTCACTTCCTCTTACTTAGGCTAAAGAGTTCGAGCCAGAACCAGAACCAGAACCTGAGGACTGAATCAGCTCTGATCAGGAATCCAGATCACATCTAATTATCCTCGTCTCCTTTCTGGATCTGCTCTTTCTTCTTCTTTAGTTTTTTTAAAGTGCGTTGTGTACGTTTGAGACCAGAACACAGAGTCCGTGTGCTGAAGAACATGGTGATCAATCAGATTACTGATTAATGATCGATGACAGAAGAACAGCACCGAGTGTGTTTCTACTTTGTGTGATCAAAGTGCTTCACAACAAACACAATTATAGACACAGGAACAAAAGGAATTAAACTTATTACAATGATTATCAGAAGCATAAAAAGATAACCTGAAACAAACTTAAAGCAGTGTAACCAGAAAAATTTAAATCATGTTTCAATTCAAATTTGAACATTTTTAATTATTTAATTTCAGTTTGAAGAACTTCAACAAGTGTCACGGTCAAGGAGAACCTTTAAAAATAATATCTACATGTGTTTTGTGTTGTAACAATGAGCGGTACACACGTCCTTTACTGCTTCATCATCACCTCCCTCTGCACTACATGTTAATATATTCTTATAGTCAGGTGTGTGTGGGGGATTAAAGTAGAAAGTAACGTAACAGAACTTCTAAGACGATAAATTCTCACTGACTCCTCACATCTATTTAAATGTTTTAATCCGTTCCTTCACGTATCCTCAGTCTGGTTTCTTCCAGCTTCAGCAGGTTTATAAACTCATAAAGAAGAATTGATCTCATCGTGTTCCTTCCTCGCAGGTTACTCCCGTAACTCGAACAGTGTGTCTCCTCGCGGCTACGTGCCAAGCTCCACGCCTCAGCAGTCCAACTACAACACCATCACGTCCACCATGAACGGATACGGAGCCGGGATGACCAACCTGGGCGTACCTGGATCCCCCAGCTTCCTCAACGGCTCCACCAACTCTGCTTACGCAAGTGAGTAACTATTTAATTTGAGTTTAAAGGTTTCAGAGTCAGAGTCAGATCATAAAGTTGACGTGTCGGTTCACACTGAAAGAAGCTGAAGTGTCAGAAGCAATAAAAGGTTTTAGTTGTTAGTGTGAGCAGTGAAAGTTTTGTGATGTCATGGAGGGTTTGTGTTGTTGATGAATCGGTTGTTAATCCGTTTCACAGTAAACCTCTCTCTCTCTGCTACAGGGCTGAAGGTAGCTGTGTAAACTGTATTTTCAGAAATTATTCTGTGGATTAGATCAGGTCCAAAAATCTCCAGAGACATTTTCTTTTTTGAAATGACTGATTTTAGATTTTATGCTTTTAATTATGTGTACGTTTCTTTGAGAATGACAATCTGACGTAACAGAGAGCTGCACAACAACGTTTTTTCGTAAGCTAGTTCTGAAATTAGCATGGCCCTGGTTCCCTCTGTTTCTGATCCTTCCAAGTTCTGTTCATCCAGATAATTGCCATGTGATGTTTTAACATAAATGAAATATGTAGCATTGAAAAGCTAATCTTAGGCTATAAACAGACAGCATCATGGTCACATGTCACCACCACTAAGTGTCTTACTACACAATAAGATCATTTTTCAGACTCTTTTGTCCAAAATTTGACATACACTGATGGCACTGGTGGCTGCTATGCAAGGTGCTGACCAGCTCATCAGGAGCAGTTTGGGGACACTTAAACATGCAGACCAGGGGAATCGAACCCCTAACCTTCTGATAGACGCTGGCTCTACCCCTGAGCCACAGCCACCACAATTACTATACAGGTTTTCTATAAGCTGACCTGATATAAACTGATATATACTGTGTTTTGAACACAGGAAGAGCTTCTGGTAAATAACCCTTTCAGGAACTTAACTGAAAACACATTAAAGAAAATACAGATTTCAAGATGAGGGAACCGGAAGTGGAAGAATTCTCACTTATTTCTGGTTTTAGGACTCATCCTGCAGCACTCTGTGAAAATGGGAAGACTGTTAATTTGTCTGAGTCTGTAAATGTATGTGGTCGTACAGGAAGTACACATGAGTGTGAATCAGCTGAGACATGTTGCGTGAGACAGGACAGATGATTTAAGGCCAATAAACTGACTGATATTACAGAAAGTAGATTTCTTGGTTTCACAGAATACTGAGAACATTATCAGAAATGTTCATCCTGGCTGTTGGTGTTATATTGATGTGGAACACAAGATAAAAGTAGGGTAGAAATACTTGCTCTGTGTTTTTGAGTGAAGAGTTGTTTGTCAGTGTTGCAGGACTGGTGCAGGAGATGAACAGTCTCAGAATAATGATAGTGAATAAAGTGAAGCTGCAGGAGCTGAGCGGACGCTTCGGTAGTTTGCAGTCGGCTCCGTTGTTCCTCTGAAACTTTGCGCTCGGCTCTGATTAACTCGCCTGGAGTCGGAGCTGCTGCTGCTGCTTGGAAGGCGCAGGTGTGTTTTGGAGGCTGGTAAAGTCGAAACTCGCCCGCGGGGAGCGCTCCATTGTTTTGGCTTCTGTATCAAAGAGCTCAGCGAGTCTCAGCGAGACTCGTTTAGAAGGTATCGAGCTCAAACTGCGTCTCCGTGCCAGGTGATGTTGTCGTCCCTGGCGACCAAACAAAAGGTGGGCTCACATCTCGCCTGGCTGAGCTACAGTTTCCCTCCGCCGAGGCTCTGAGTGTGTGTGTGTGTGTGTGTGTGTGTGTGTGTCGACTAAACACCACCACGCATTGTTCACCTCCTCCCTCCTCTGACTGTCCCCCTGTCCATCCTCACCCCCCCTCTCCCTCCTCCTTCTCCTCCTCCTCTACTAACCCCACTAACATCCTCACTGCATCCTTCATGCATTCATGCATTCATGCTTTGGGCCGAATCCATTAATATGAGCTGAAAACACCAAGAAGGAGCCAAAAAGAGGAAACAGGAGGAGGAAGAAGCAGCGGTCCAGGACAGACTGATAGTTGTTGGCACGAAACGATAAATCACATTTACATTCCCTTGTTTCATTTTACAGTTTTCCATTTTCAAATGCTGTCCTTGAATCATTTACAGACTCACTGTGGTCCATAAAGTCTGTGCAGCTCTTAAAGGAGCAGTTCAACTTCCTATGAAAGCCTCCTCTTCTGTTTCTGTGTGACAGCAACATGTTTAGACATCAGCGTGATAAGGACAGAGTCAGGACGCTTAGCTTAGTTTAGCATAGAGACTTGAAGCAGGGGGAAACAGCTAGCCTGTCTCAGTTCTATGTTTATCAATACATCTACAGCACCTGTAAATCTTACTGATGAACATTTTAATTAGGTTAAGTTCAATACAACAGTTGGTACGTTTACAGTTATGTGACATTTAAATAACTGTTTCGAGTTTTAGACCAAGTAGGCAAAAAATAATAATGTAATAGATTGTCTTTAATTGTCAAACTTATTTCCTGACCTTGGAAACTGCTGTTAACTTCAGAATCCATTTAGCAGCTGTTCTCTGTTATATCACATGATCTTCATCAGCAGGGGGAGTTTCCCCAGTTGTCAGTGAAATTTCAAAATAAGACACAAAATCTCAGACTAAATGTAATTGAGTATCAAAAGTAAAGGTAAAAAAGACATTTACTTACATGTGAAATCAGCAAGAAAAAAAATATGATTACCACTAACATTAAAGCTGCAACTTTGTCTGTGGTCAGCATGTAATCTGTCAAGCAACTAGTAACTTCCCATTTTAGTAACTGAAATAGAAACACTCAAGTACCTCAAAATTGCACTTAAATTTGCAGTATTTAAGAATTACGTACCTGCCAAGTCCATACACCAAACAAACAGGGAGCAGCACATCACCAGAGTAACTGCTAACTGTAGCTGCCCTTAGCTAGTTAGCTCAGTTAGCCATGCAGCTAGCAGTTCAGACTGGGACCATTAGTGTTTACACTTCCAGCACAGGATGAGGCTAGATTGTTAGCATGCTAACTTCAGTAGATATATCTGTTAAAACTGTTTGTTCATATTCTTTTGATAGTTTTAGTTTAGATTTACATATTGCCCTTAAAACACAGTACTCGAGTAAATGTACTTAGTTGCATCACCGAGGACAACTGGACAAACTGCACCCACTGATGAAGATCATGAGATGTGATTAAAAGCTCCAGCTACTGAATAGATCCTGACCTGAGATTTATCTCATTAATATTTAACTGAATTAAAATCTTAATATTTGATTATGTTTCAGCAGCTTTTTTGGACTGTTGGATCATTCAGAAGTTTTCATGGATACGCAGATGTTAAAGGTGCAATATGGAAGCATTTTAGTGAAGTATCAGTAATAGGCTGATGTATAGTAATAGTGTGTGAGTTATCTTCTGAAGTAAGCATGCTGACCAGCTAGCTCCTAGCCACCTTGTACCTCAACGTTAGTCTAAGAGTAAAGAGTCAGCTAATGCAGCTAGCTGTGCTAACTCTAGCTGTGACTAATTCTTATATAATGAACCTTTAACCTTGATTTTTAAAGAGCGATGTGGCCGAGCAGAACTGCTGTTTAAAGATATTTCATATAATTTCCATAACAACCAATTTCTAATAACATTTCAATAAAATTAAAAATCTAAAGACATCACGCTCAAGAGAGATGATCTGATTATCTTGTTAGCTCTTCATCAATTAGTAAAAAAAAAAAAAAAAGATATACCTGTATAGTTAACTCTGCGTTAACCCTCCCATTGTCATGGAAATGCAGAGGTTCAAATTCATCTTTGGAATGATTTTATAAAAACTACTTTTGTCTTTGTCTAAAAACAGACCATATTCTCTGTAAATGTTTCCTCCCAGTTTGGTCTCATCATCCACGTTACTTTATCTGCCCTATGAGCTGGGCAGGCTAACTATTTCCCTTTGCTTCCAGTCATTATGCTAAGCTATGCTAACACTTCATGACTCTGTACTGACCACACTGAAGAAGAGGATTTTAGAAAATGTTGCACTGTTCCTTTAATCAGAATCAGTTGTTTTATCACCACAAGACACACGAGGAGGTCAAGTGATGTGTTTAGAGGATTAAAGTTGTCTTGACACACCTGTACACACACACACCTGTACACACACACACACACCTGTACACACACACACACACACACACACACACACACACACACACACACACCTGTACACACACACACACACACACACACACCTGTACAGTGTGTGTGGATGAAGTCGCTGCTGCTCTCAGGTTGGTTTTCAAAGTAAAAGTCTTCAAGTTATGGATCAACTTTGCCAGACGTGCAGCTGTTTGTTCCTCCAGATCTTCCTCGGCCCGACCCCCACCTCCTCATCTTCCTCTCCATCCTCCTCCTTCTGCATGATTCACCTCCATCCGATCACTCACTCCTCTGTCCGTCTGCCTGCTCGTTACGTCCTCTTCCTCCTCCTCCTCCTCCTCCTCTTCCTCGGCTCCCTGATTCATTCTCTCCTGTCCATATGGTTTCTGCAGTCAAACAGAAGAGCGCCTTCGCCCCTGTCGTGCGGCCACAGACCTCCCCGCCCCCCACCTGCACCACCACCAATGGCAGCAACCTTCAGGGTGAGCATCCCACCCCCCTCCCACGCCTGTCAGCACCCCTATCCACCTGTCCATGTCCCACCTGGACGCAGACAGACGCCCAGTGTAATGCTGATAATGTCTCTGTAATGTGAAGACCTGCAGTTTAACACTCGAAGGTCAAAGTTGATCCATAACTTCTGGCACCGAACTTAAAGAGTTCAGAATCGTCTCATCAAGTCATTTTACTGAGAATTCTTCCTGTTTCAGACACAGATGGGTCATTACATCATAGCTCATCCAGAACTCAGAACTTTTCCCAGTTCATGTCGAGGATTTTCCTGAAAAAAAACAAAAAAACAAAAACTGGGTAAAACATGATTCTAAATTGATTGGACCTTGTAAAATCCTGCAGCTGTACTTAAATATTTAAGGTTGAGAGTTTATGAGTTTAATGTCATTTTTGTGATTGGTTCAGGTTCCAGCATATAATGGCTGGTTTGTTGTTTACTAGATGATGTCATCTGGACATTTTTCAACTAGTTTCTGAATATACTCAAGAAAATCCACGACAAGAACTGAGAGGATTCAGGTGAGTTGGTATGAAATCACACAAAACTTTAAAGTTTTAACAATTCTTGAATCAGGTGAGTTTTTCATGACATCCTGGAGAAAGCTGTTGTTCATACTTCAGACACTTTAAGGATTTAAAAGTAATAAAACAGATGTTTTTTGATGTTGAGTGCAGTAATTGTCCGATAAGTAATTAAAGTAAGAACCAGACACATGATTTCAAATCTAGATCATTGTGTCAATTATTTCTCGTAAGGAAAAATAACCATTTTCATTTCAACATGTTTCTAATAAAAATGTAATTAAATAATAATGTTTCTCTGAATAATGTTTCTACTTCAGGTTAAATTGTTCATAAATTTACATTTTTATGATTCTCGTGAAACAGTGAGTTCGACCTCTAGGTTTAGAAACATTAGTGGATTTATATCCTGATGTTTGACAATAGAAATCCATCTGTTAGTGAAGATAGTTTTGAACGTGAAGTCGGCTCTTTAAAGCTTAATATAAACCTAAACGAGATTCAGTCATTATGCAACAAAAGACTCTGTGATGAAGTTTCTGTCGTCCCTCAGCTGAAAGACAAAGACACTGCTCTGTAGTCTGCTCGTACAGCAGCAGATACTTCTGTACCTCTTGGCAGACGCAGCATTTTTACTGAACACTGACTATTTACACTTTTAGCATTAGGTCAGTAATAACAATAATGTAACTTTGTGTAACTGCTCATTCTCGTTCACTTGTTTGAAGAAAACAAAGTAAGAAAATGACTTGATAAGATGAATTCACTCTGCGGACTGATGAAGCGTCACATCCAGAGAGATTCATTCATTCTTGCTCCTGTAGTTTAATGTCAGTGACATTTAACACATACTTGAGTTGGTTTCGGTTGAACTAATATGAACGTGTTTGTCTGGTCGTCTCTCAGCTATGGCAGGTCTCATCGTCCCGCCCATGTGAGGAGGACCAGCCAGATATGAAAAACACCCTGAACCCCCCAGCTGATGGCCCCGCCCACCTGAAATGCCGCAACAACAACGGCAGCAAAGAATCCTTCCCATCATCCCCAGAGACCCCAACTGACCCGAAAATCCTTCACTGCCCCAGTAGAAAGCGTTTGACTCTTCACCGATTAATTTTAGCGCAGCTCGACGTCTTCACTGAGAGACTTCTGAAGCCACCGCAGACGTCGGAACCAGTCTTCTGAGACGTCTGCAGTCGCTCCACCTGGAGACCTCAGAGAGGTCAGAGGTCAGCCATGTGACTGTGGACAGGTGTGTGTGGGCAGTCAGGTGTCTGCAGTCCTACATGTTGTGTATCGTCGTGCTGAGTTATGAAACAGTTTGACTTCAAAAGTCTGTGGAGGCTGAACAGGTCTCAGATCAGTTTAAACCACTGTGAGACAGGAAGTAGGCATGTCCACTGGGAGCTTCAATCCACCGCAGTGACATCACAGAGAAAGGTTCAATCTCATTGGATAAAAGGACAGTTTTATCAGGTATAGGTTTAATTTCATCTTTACATCACAGCCAAACAAACTCCATTTTGAAATTAATTCATTTCCAGCTCTCCATTAATTTCTACATAATATGAAATGAGTCAGCAGAGTCTGAACCTGAATGTGTTCTGTGATCCATCACAGCAACAATACATCAGTTATTCATTAAGAAAACATTGTTCAGTCCCTTCAGCACGTTGGGACATTAACAATATTCACACATTTGATAAATTTAAGCAGTTGTACATGTACGCATGAGAATGAGAGGAAAAACAGTTTCAGTGTGTATAAGGCTGACGTGGAACACGTCAGCAAAACGCAAATTCGACAACAACTGTAATAATTCAATTTAAAATACTTATAGTTGATTTGAGGTACACAGGATTGAAAACCAGGCGACATAATAATAAATCAACAATCTAAAAATACAAAATATGATCATGTAAAGATGTAAACGCAGAAGGGTCAGCGGCTGCTCATATGTTACAGAAAGGAGTGGAAATCAATGGAGGAAGCTGTAAGTTCTTTTAATAGCGTTAATAAATAAAAATAAATGACGACACAACGAGGGAATAACTTAAATCTCTGCTGATTAAATCTCCTGATTCTAATAAATGTGGTTTTGTAGTATATGGATGAAATGCAGCGTTCCTTTGAAGCTGCAAGTCTGTTTGAAACAACTTTAAATTTAAAACAGTATTGAACTAGATTTAACAATCAGCTACATTATGCAGCTTTAGTTAAATGAAACCTCTGATCTCTTGTGGCTGGATCACAAGCTCTCGGTGGACACTGAACCTGAGTCGGACCGAGTCCAGAAACCAGGTAAAAATCAAACATTTGATCAAATCTGGAAAAACCGTCAGACGGTTTCCTGATTGGATGCAGAGGACGAGAGTCCCGATCGATATCACAAGCATTTTCCTTTATGTACCATAGCGTTTAATGTTTGTGTCTCATATTCTAAAGAGGAGGAAAATGCAGTAATTTTTTAAGCTGAAGACAGAACGAACAAACATCCTGCCGACGAGCAGATGTTACACTAACATTTGTCTCAACACAGTCGAGGCAGCCCAAGTTTATTTTCCGGTTTTACTTTTTTAGGTTAATTTTCTGTTATTTCTTTGTTTTTTTGTCTCATTCTTTAACTGCAGTACAATACTTCTGTTCTAGTTCTGTTTGCAGGTGTGTTGAGTGGTAGATTTTAACCAGAAAAAGCTTGCAGCTGTTATAATCACATTTAGGTACCAGACTTTTCTCCTTGTTCTTCTTCTGATTGTGCTTATTTTCTATGTATTTATAAAGTATGTTTTTGGGGAGTTCCTTTTGTGATTTAGGCCTGAATGATAGTCTCAAATATATATGTAAACACATTTGATGTCTTAATACCTTTTAGATATTGTAAAAAGAGTGAACAAGTGAGAGGAATTAACCCTTTTTGTAAAAACAAACTGTCATGACGTGGTCACATCCTGTTTTTGAAAGCAGGACGTTAAAAAACGCTTTCATCACTTTTGTATAAAACTGCTTTTCCGATACAATATTTAACTTTTTGTAAACAGCATCATTTGTGTTTCCCCTGGTTCTTCTCGTCCTTTGTGTATTGTGAAATGTATAATCATGGTTATTTCTTAATGCACTATTTCTTTTTGTTGGGGCACTTAATAAGAGCAATGCATCTTAGCAAAAAAGAAAAAAGCTAAAAGTGAAAAAAAAAAAGAAAAGATGAAAGCTAGAACGATATGCACCGATATGTTTTTCTGGCAGAATCCTTGTCATGTGAAATTTTTTATATTTCAGATGCTTATAACGTCATAATATTCCTCCACTCTTCCTTTTGGACCAAGCGTGTCTCCTGGTAGACAATATTTTATCCATCTTTAATATTAGACCCGACCCTCGTCTTTGTGTTTTTTGGTGAGAATGATCGTACGATTTTAAAAACAGGAAGCAGATTTTAAAACCACTCCACCAGAACATTACGTTTTTGGGTCACTGATCTCAAGGAAACTTCCACCGATGTTGGTGTTGTTGTAGATGGTGCTGTTCTCGTCGTCACACACAATCTGGATCATTTACTTATGCAACTGTGTTCCTGTTCTGTCACGTGAGCTCGTCTTCTTCCACGCCGGCGCTACTTTGTTTCGTTTGACGAGCTCTTCTCCTACTGGCAGAATTTGTTATTTTGCACCAGATGTCTGTCCCTCAGGTTCCCCAAGAGAAGAGAACGTTTGCATTTGCAGCACTGATCCAAAACCGACAAGGCTAGGTTAGCAATTAGCATTTTAAATAGCGCAGCCTGTTGTTCTCAATAAAAACTTTAAAACTCCCTGATTTAGTCCAGGACAGAAGCGCCTGGTTTACTAAAGACAAACACGTTATCTTTTAATTATTACTTCTCCAGCACATCATTATTATACAGTATCTCAGAAACTGGTTTTATTTAAATGTTATGTGCTTATAAATCTAATCACATGAAAACGATCTAATAAAACCCCCACCAACAGGGCTTTCAGGGCCCAGCTTCTCAGAACTGACATCACAGGACTGACAGTGTCAGAGCCCTGAGCCACCTGCTTGTTATGACTGGCTGTAAAGTTTACAGCCAATCAAGAGCAGGCACAGTCCATATTTAAGCGGTATGGCGCATTCATCCCTGAAATCTCCTTTTCTTTGTCTTTGAGCCTCCATAGAATATTTGGACTAGACAAGCTGCAGCCTTCATTCTGTCACAGACTGAAACCTACACTATACATTTACTGATAACAGAACCGCTTAGAGCAATCGTTAGCGCAACCGATGTAGTCTTTTCTAAAGATCAGCTGGTGTAACCTGGTCCAGAGTCATTCTTACTGACTAACAATTTTGAGACACATAGGTTAAATTCAAAGGAAACAGAGCTACACGTCTCCATTATTTTCTTTCCAGTTTACATTAGAGGACTGCAGAAAAAGTTTGTGCTTAAAGAAAACTATCAAACATCCCTTTAACTCCTGAATAATCGCCTGAATCTCTAAATTTAAGTTGAGGGCAGGAATGTGACGGATTAAACTTTATGCAACAGAAACCTTCAGTCACTGCACGACACTCTTGTGTTGGCGTTTTTTTGAAGATGTGTCCGGCGTCTTTGGGAGAAGCCATTTTTTCAGCCACACTAATCAAATGAACTGTCGCACCTCATTTCAGTTGGACATGAACTCCTTTGTCCGTCTTTCAACAGCTTGCTGGTTTTTGTTTTTTGGTCACAGTTGTAGAAAGTTTTGCCATCCTGGTTTCAGTCGAGGTTTTAAAAACTGCAAATATACTTCTTTTTTCGATGTTTTACTTCAATGTGAAAGAGGGCAGAGGTACTGCATCTTTGTGAAATATGAAATATATCATCAAAGTATATCAAAGCACAATGTTTAATTAATGTCTTTAGAATACAAACGGGGGCAACACCCCAGGTTTTTCTTTCCTGTCTTTGGCCATGCTGTAAATAGATGCATGTTTTTGGGTTTTTGGTTTATTTTTTCCTGTGATCCAGTGCTTTTTGTACAGAAACAGTCTAATAAAGATTACATTTGGCTTGAACGCTGTCTCGCGTTCTGTTGTGTTTTTACATTTAAGGTCAACATGTTTTGTTGAATGGAGGTTGAAGCAGTAAAAACATGGGAAGTGTTTTGAAGACTGAGCAGTTTTCTACTGTATACAGTTTATTCATCTACTTTTGAAGAGTTATCACTGAAAAAAATCACATAACAAATCAATAAAGGATCTCTAAAAAAGAGAGAGAAGCGTCTGGAAGTGACACTGCAGGTCTGAATGCTAAGCTGTGTCAATTTTTAGAGGCTGAGAATCACTGAGCCTGCTTCTGGTTTCTACGATCCAAACTGACAGCCCCTTTCCAATCAATTTTTCATGCAGAATCAAAATCCTGACACCACTGATAAGAAAGCATCTCATAGGTTTCTGCACCACGGCAGGTTTCAGCAGCTTCCCATAGGCGGCTCCCTGTTTGCTCCAAGGAGAATACAAACCGAGTCTACTGCGCCAACTGCACAGAACAAATCGAGCCAGAAAGGATGTCAGACAGCAGAACAGTGTAGTCCAACCAATCAATTTTCAAAATAAAACACCTGCCAAAAAGTCAAAAATATTAACAACAAACACACTTCAAACAGACAAGTATTGTATGTAGCTACTCAACCAAAGTAGAAGCATAAAAATCAAGGAGAAATGATAAAATCAACAGAATCTGAGCAAGTCAACATATTTGGGCAGTCTGGGAAAGAGCAAGAGCAAAACTCAGTGCAAGTCAAGCCCACTGAAAGACACTGGCATTTGCTGGTTTCATTGCATTTTCCATCTTTACAGTACAGGTTGGTGATGTCTCGAACTTCTTTAGATGCTGGTGCCTTCTGGAACATGACAGGTTCAATGGACCCATCTTGTCCGAGCCTCCATCCTCTACCAACTGGGTTCCAGAGATGAGGATTGGCCGGGTGGCTGCGACGCCACATTGCTGTTTGGTATAAGGCTCTTAATACATGTTGCTGGAAGACGTCTTCTGTTGGGGGTAGATTTGCTGCTGAAGAATCTGTGGTAGATGCTAGTGTGTACCTCAGCTCATCTAGGTTGGTGCAAGGATGGCCATTTTTTTTTTCTTTTGGCCATACAAGAGGAGGGCATATTTTTTTGGCACAGGCAAAGCTTCTTCTAGGCTATACCAGACAGTCCAAACTAGGCCATTTCCTTTAGGTCAGTCAGATGGGTCTTCAGTCTTGTGAAGGCAGTGGACAAGACAAGCGGATGGAGAGTGATGGCAGGTTCACAAAGGGGATGCTGTTTTGGTAATTTTGCTAACAAGGGGGATGGTGTCCCCCCTGATCCCCCCTCAAATCGCCTACTGGTTTTAGAGGTGCTGATGATACTCTTTTTGAAAATGACAGCTCACCTCCAAAAGAGTGGTTTAGTTTTGTTGTTTGTACAGTTTGATCAATCTTGAAGACTTGAAACACTCGTAGGAAGGAACCTCACAGAAAAGTACACGAGTATATGAATATGAAAATGTTTCATCGTGAGCTGAAACCAGGCTGTTTCAGAATAAAATTTAGAAATTGGACTTTACAGTAACTGCAGCTCTGATAAATGTGGTCCAGGAAAAGTCTCTAAAATCCAGTAAAGCTACATAAGACGGACTCTTGATGAGGTTTCTGTTAGTGGTTTAAGAAAATACTCTCCGTCTAGAACCTGAGGACCTCCAGAGATTACGGTTAATGATGAAACCATTGGCCGAGGATCTTGAAGCTCTGACTGACATTCAGGGTCGAGCTGATGTGAATCAGTCAGAGCAGCTCGGAGCCAAAGCAACAATCCTTCAGTCAGAGTGAGACCTCCACAGACGGAAAAAACATCAGAAGAGAGATACATCTGAAGATGACGATGAAGGTTTGTAAGGAGGACGTGATTCAGAAGGGTTTACATGATGACAATCAGGAGTCTGTCTGACAATCCTGCCATTTAGAAACAGACTGCGTTCCTTAGACTTCATGATTTATCTGTTCAATGTATGTAATTAATTATCATGCCTTCATCTGTACCCATGAGGAGAGCAGGATGTAGAAGCAGAGATTAAATTAAATGATGTCATCCACGGTATCAACGTTGTAACTATGAGCCAGTCATCTTTCATAGTGTTCAACAGACAAAACCTGAAGATCACACTGCAAATTATTGGGTTCTTACCAAGAAAAAGAAACTTGGATTTAGAAGTGTTAGATAATTTGTCTTGTTTTAAGAGTTAATTTCTTATTTTAAGTGTTCAACTTTACACTATAATTTTATATCAAGCAAACCTTATCTTATTTGTCTCAAATAGGCAGGACATTTTAAAATTAGGTAAATAACTGTTAAAATAAGATATATTACATCACTCCCCCAAAGTCTCATCAAAACAAATCTTGTTTTAAGATTCAGTAACAAACTCAACTTGCTTGATTCAAGAGTCACACAAAAAGCATCTGAAAAAACAGAGTTTATTGCTCTTACTTCAAGCAGATGATGACCAATGTTTGTTCACAAAACTGGCACAGGAAACACAAAACAGGAAACAGACAAACTGGGTCACCCAATACATAATACACCCATACATACTTATTGTTCCTCCATATTAATGTCTGTGGGCAATAATGTCAGACTATATTTTATTGGAACAAAGGTATTGTCTTTAAAACTAATTGGAAAATAGGAAATGCAGTAGATTAGTTCTTTTACAAATTCTGTAGCCTGGGCAACATTGGGAACTGCCACCTCATATGCCAGCAACTCTGGACTCAGATTCTCAGACTATAGTATTTTTCTCTAAATTAATATTTTTCTTAACTAATCTTCAGCTTAATTTGCTAAAAGTAAGAAAGACTTTGTTTGTAATTGCTTATATTTAGTATATTTCACTTATTTCGAGGCTGTAAAAAGTTACTTTTTAAGTAATTCCATCTTAAAACCAGCATGTTTCGCTTATTCTAAGCCTTCCAAGTACCTCTGTAGACATTCTTATTTCTAGAGTTAACAATCCTAATTTAAGAAATCTTGTCAAGTGAAATTATCTTGCTGCATGGACAGATAATTTCACTTGTTTTGAGTACCTTTTCCCTCAGATGTAGTGTTTTTATCTTGTTTTTAGACCCCCCTTTTTTGCAGTGCATCCACAACCTCAGCTTGAAAATCAGACAAAATAAGTATTCTCTTGCTGCAAAATGCTTAAATGCTTAAAACATTCACTCCTGAACAAGGGTGTAGGTTTGATTTTGACATTGGTGGGGACATAGCCAGTCACCCCCCACCACGCGCCGCCAGGGGAGAAAAATTGTATACGTTGTTAAGCAGTCTAATGACACTAATGACAGACGAGGAGGCTGTGTGCTAACGATGTATGAACTTTACTTAAGTCATAGTGCATTACATTACATTATAGTGCAAACCACTGCATTAAACTTTTAACATTATATAATTAACCACTCTCTATGACTGCATGTGAAAATATGCAGGCAGGCAACATCACATTTATAAAGTTAATAATTACACATTTTATATTCTGTGTATAAACAAATTTACATTTGAATTACATTACATAGTGTTATAGCCTATGTTGAGGCCTCACCTGTAACTCCGCCTGGCCTCTCCCTGAACCTGGCCTACAACCAGGCAAGACTGCTGCAGCACCCTAACGAAATAACACATGATGCCGGGCTGGCATTAACTTTGTATGATGCATTACCTACTGTACATAAGCAGTCAAACATTTAGTATAGCACCATGTCAAATTTACCTGTAGCCCTGAATCTTCCCTATATGAGCTACAACCTGGCCGGGGTTCCTCTGTCACCTGATAAATAAAACATTGATGCAATGAGCAGTGACACAGCCAGACTCAAATCTCGAAGAAGATCAGAAGTATTCACTAGGCCTACTTTTAATATTACAACTAGCTAACACTTAAAATTAAATGAACCACCATGTCCTTATTCAAGTTCACCTGCTGCTGTGACCCTGCCACTCCACCTTTCTGATAAAGGGGATGGCTGTGTTGCTTCTTCTGTCACCTGATAAAGTAACAAATCAATCACCATTAAGAGGGAGAAAACGGTTGGAAACAATGTTTTGCCTTCATTAGCAGTAGCCTGTGAGGGGGGACTATTTTCGTCAGGTGACTTACACTTTGTGAAACAACTTCTAATGTCCTCCACTTTTCTTTTGCTGACATTCTCAGACCTGTGTGTCAACCTCGTGTGTCAACCTCGTCTCGTCAACACTGGCAGCCTACGGGGAGCTAAACCAATCAAAAAACAGACCTGTCTCAAAGATGTATTTGGGAGGAGGTGCCGAAGTGGGAAAGGATTTAACCCTTTATGTGCCGCATGAGGCGCATTTTTTTCCCTTCAACCTTAATATTGGTGTGGACAATTCAGCCATCGTTTGAGATTGGTATGGACACGTCCATACTGTCCATACGCAATTCTACGCCTATAGTCCTGAAAGATTTTTATTACAGTGGAGCATGTTAATTCCATCTGAGTGGAGTTCAAGATCCAGATCAACCTGGAATAAATCTCACTGAACAAAAGTGAGTGGGATGAGGACACACTGCTGACTGATGGGAATAATTCAACTGAGTAAAAATCAAGTTAAACAAGGGAAACTTAAAGGAACCCAGTCTTCCTCTCCTCCTCCTGATTATATAAAGTACTCCTCTCCTCCTCCTGATGATATAAAGTCCTCCTCTCCTCCTCCTGATGATATAAAGTCCTCCTCTCCTCCTGCTGATGATATAAAGTCCTCCTCTCCTCCTCCTGATGATATAAAGTCCTCCTCTCCTCCTCCTGATGATATAAAGTCAGGTGAACATTTCTGGAGCTTCACAGTAAAACAGAGTTGCAGCATTCTGCTAAACAACTGAAGTAGCTGGAGACTTGATTTAAAACAGAGAAACAACCAAAGAAACATCAGATGTCTCCATACAGCTCGTCTAGTTAACTGTGGGTGTAAATAACATCTCCTCTGATCAGTTTGTGTTCTCAGGGCTTCTGGAGACTTAGATTACAGCAGACAAGCTGTATGGACACATCTGATGTTTGTTTTTACGTTTGTGGACTACGAAACCCCACCTGTCTTTCCATCACCATGGGTGAGTTTTGTCAAACTCATGAAACTGAGTTTTTACTCTTTGGGTAAAGTGCTCCTTCAAGTGTTATAGTTTTAAGTATAAAGGGAAGGTCCCGATGGCAGGTTGGACCAGGTACAGGTGAACACTGGCAACAGGTGCAAAGGAGGAGCATTCGTTCAAAGAGATTTATAGGTTGATACTATTGAAGGGGGCAAAGCTCTGATTGGTTATTTTCCGATTGTGGTAACAGCCATCAAAGATCACAACAGCAGGCTAGATCGAATCACTGAAAAAATCCATGTGGGTCCAATCCACTTGGATGTCGAGAACCTGGACATAAGAGCCTTCAGTCATTTCAGGACAAACTTTGACAGAGCTTCCTCTGTCATGAAGACAGGCCCAATTCTAGACTGCCTTGATTGGGTGTCAGTAAGAAATGCTGATTGGTCACCAACTGCTACTGTGTTGAGTGCCATAGGGATGATGTTTTTTGTATGCCTACCAGTCTATGATGCCAACCCAGAAGTAAGCATCACTGATTCACCGTGGTTCCATTGGAAAAGCTCTAATGGGAATTATTTTTCTGGACTGACGAAGAAAACAAATTCTATGGCCAACAAATCCTTGATTTCAGTCTACAAACATATTTTCTATTTAAATGTGAAGCTACAATGTAATTGGCATTTTACATTTTAAACCCAGGTCCACCCCCCCAGTTATAGTTAGTTATCTAATATTAAATGGATTCTAACCCTAAATATTATTTTTTCCATTATTATCTTCCAGCATTTGCTAATGTTACATGTTTTGAAGTTTGGAGTATAAACAATAACTATTTTACAACAGATTTTTTTACAAAGTATTTTGTGTTTTGAGTTTTCCTGCAGTGCGGCTCATGGTGGTACAGCTCTCATGTTCAGAAAGCCTACCGGTGTGTGGATGGTGGTATATGTGAAAGGAGGAGGGGAATTTGGTGATGGGGCAAAATGTAGGTTTCTTTTATAATCTGTGAAGTAATCTGTGACAATGGAATTTTGTAAACAGAGCTATAAAAATAAATCCTGACAGATTGATTGATGTTATATTATTGTGCGCCACTTTCTCGCGCTTCTGAAAGTCGTGTGCCTGCCTGGGTTCCCTGTTTCTCCCTGCCTGGTGCCAGCACCCTCAGATTAGCTGCTGTCGGAGGCTCTGGCCCCAGGAAGTAAACAGTGGCCGGCGGTGCTAACCTGAATTTACAGGTAATGGAGTCCCCTATCAGTAACGTGTGTTGTTTAATCCTGTCGGCGGGGTGGGGGAGGCTCGCGGGCCAACAGGACTAACAGCGGGGCTAGCAAGGGTTGAAAGTTGAAACCCGCTTTACAACCGGTACATAGCCTGCGCTTGTGAGGCTTCCCATGCCACGGAGCTGGACAGAGACAAACGCCACAGCAGCTGCCGATGGGACTATGCTACTACTCGCAGTTGCTAGCGGGCATGCTAACAACTAACAAGCCTGTGGCTCAAACTATCTGGAGTGTCCGTGGTATCTAATGTGATGCTAACCGAGAGAAGCTGCTACTGACTGTATGCACGGTGCAAGAGAGAGAGAAACCTGGCTCTGTTGGCAGAAGAGCCGTGGACTGTGATTACAGTGAGCATGATATATTTGAATATACTTCTCTTTTTTAATATTTTCGGAATGAAGCTGGGTCAGTTTGGTGGGGCAGTCAAAGCATTTGGGGGGCACTGCCATGCCTAGAACCGGGCCTGCATGAAGATAACTTTAGTTGAAGACGTTGAAGAATTTCTGTTCAGGAACATGTTCAAGAGGCGAGGATCGATGCAGGAATCTGAAATGTATAACCTGTGGTTGCGTGATATAAGACAACTGAAACCAGGTTCTCCAGCAGACTCATCATTGCCCCCTTATGTTTCTTGATGCTGAGAGAAAAAGTGTGATAAGTGCTTTTGAAAGTCTGAAGGTCAGTGGTGGTCTTTATCAGGCCTGCAGTCCTGAGCAGGAAGTCTGGTTTCCATCGTGGAGGACCAGAATAGCCCAGTATCAGAGTCTGCAGCATAGAGTAGGGGGTGGAGGGTGTTTGGCAGCTGAGGCTCGACTACAGGCACAATTAACTTTCACTCCACAGTCAGCACCGACCTTGATGAGTTGTGAAGTCTTGAATACACAGCACTCGTTAGCAGACACCGACGCCCCGGAGCTACAAACACCCAAAGAAAACTTCCAGCCCTCCCTGAGTCTGCACATCCTCGGCCAAACTCCACGCTGCAGCTGCCAGACGGAGCTGAACTCTGACCAAATCATATTCACAGAGAGAAGAAGAAGAAGTGCTGCGTTGCTGAGTGAGGCTGTTAACAGTTTGGAAACATTGTGATGGATATGCTTCCTCAGAACCACTCGATCAGGAATTCTCCTGGACAGATTTACAGAGAAAGGTTGTGATGGAGAGAGAGGCTACTGATTGGTCGAACTGGTTGTGGTGAGCTCAGACTGATCAGAGTTAGAAAAATGAGGGTTATGAATAAATATGTTTAATTTTCCATCAAAGAATAAAAACTGAATGAAGGATGTAAAAGTTAAGGCTTCTAACATCCAGTGATGTCTCTGTCAGTGATCGTATCTGATGAACCAAACTCATCATCAGGCCACAGTACAAGGAACTAAAACTGCAGTCTGAAGACCGCAAAGTTTTCGCAATTTAGTCCACTAATGTATGAAAAATGTCACTTTTATACTGACTTCACACCAACAAAGACACCAACTTCATCTTCTCTCCATCTGCCGTTGCTTTCTCCTGTAACTCTATGTTAATGTGTCGAAAGACAAACCGTTTTTAGAAAATCTTTCTGAATTTCAGAAAGTACCGCCCCACCAAAGAGACTCAGTGAGGTGTTAAATAATGTCTCAGGAACTGAACTGAGAGCCTGGGCCTGAGGTGGAAACACACTGAGCTACTCTGAAGCTTCAAGCCCCTGAAGAATCCTGAGGTGGAAACATGCAGGCAGCACGCTGTGAGCTAACAGCACTGTACCAAGAGCTGTGGATGTTACGTTACATTTCATGTTGCTATCAGAAGTAATGATTCAGTTCAGATGTCAACAGTCAAACATCTACATCTTCACCAACACATCTTAACTAAAGAAATATCATGTTAAATATCACATTGATGTATTAGCTTCTAACCCAGACAGTGAAGATTTTGAGTGAATCAATCTGCAGTAGAAAGAGCAGACAGCTGTGCTATTGCTAATGCTAATACTAGGTGTGCATGGACAACAGAGAGAAACGTTTCAGCATTTACAATAAGAACTGTTGCTACGGCTTGTGGGGTTCTAAAAACTGATACAGCAGATTGATTCTCCTAATTAGATCCAGAGTCGCATGGACACGACAGCTGTAACCATGGTAACTATACACAGCAAACAGCTGGAGCCTCAAATAATTAAAAAGACAAAGTTAAAGGTGTTAACAAGAGTTAACATTTCATAGCATTATTGTTGCTAACGCTTACAAGCTCCTCAAGAAGAATTATCAATTCACAATCAAAATAATGTTCTTAAGGAAATGAGAGATTTTTATTCTGCACCTTTCTACAAACTCTGTACATGTTTTATTTATAAAACATGATGCATCAATATGTCCTTTTAAAAATGCAGGACAACAGTGAGACTCAAACTTCACAGATGAAATCTACTAATAATCCAGCTTGTTCCCAGCCACCTTGCACGAAAAATGGCTACGACCTCCAGTGTGTCCAGTCACAGAACCAGCTTCTCCCATGGTGACAGGATGCTAATCCTCGTTCTTAGAGTGATTGGTCCAGCAAATCATTAAATCAAGAAGATCTAGCTCAACACGACTATAAATGCTTAGCCCACTTGGCTAACACTTCTCATTGGATCTGCCGTGCACCAGAAATAATCACCAATAATCATTAGGTGGCATTTGCACTGATTCACAGTAGGATTGAACAAGATAACATTTTATCTCACATCGCAATAAAAACCATTCAGACTTTATTGATGGCAGTAAACTTTCAAACAAACATCGTAATGATCATGGATCAGGATAACTGATAAGTGTCTTGTTAAAGCTGTCTAGCTTCATAACGTACTGTCTCCGTTGAGTTCTGGATTAATATGAATTGCCACAAGATGTCTGTGATAATATATCAGTAATAATATTTTTCTTCCCTTTGTTTAGTAAAATGAACTTAAAATGTGACCAAGTAGGTTTTAGTGCCATTTAAAGAGTTTTAAGCATATTTTGATGATTAGAGATCAAATTGATTCATAATAATCTTCAACATTACCTATAACGTAATTCATATCAATGATTGTTGACTCCTGTTTGAAGAATAAGAATGCTAATGCTAACTACAGCTATCACAATGACCTGCCAGACAGAAAATGAATTTAATTGGAGCAGAATATCTAAAAAGTCTGTTGTAGATCGAGGAAGTAAAAGTATATTGAGTGCTAAAATTAGTAAACTTACGGAACCATTTATTAATTGCTTTCCCCTCTCAGGCTCAGTGGGGAGAAGTCTGTTGACAGCAGCTGCTGAGAGCTACAGGAGGGGAGAAGGCCGAAAAGCGTTTTTTTACAGCTCAGAGCTGCTGATGTTTTGGCTTCATGAATAGTTGAAATATTTTTTAATCAGTCAGAGGAAGAGGTGGTACAGAGCGAGTACAGGTGTGTTTAGTTTGGGAGTTAAGTGACATTATGTCACCGCTGCTCTCCATACATCTGCGCTCTTAAACAGTAAAGAATTAGACCATTTCCTGTGAGCTGGTGATGTCATTGTGATACGACTGCAGGCCCAGATTTAGGGCTTTCTCTATGTGTGTGTGTGTGTGTGTGTGTGTCAGGACTGGCGGGGGGACTGTAAGTCATCTCACACAGGAAAAGCCCCGGGCCCAGCCCTCGCGATGACACTGGAGCCCTCGCCAACTGGGCTTGGACCAGGAGAAGGTATGTAAATCACTCGTCCAAAGGTTCATGCTTGCCAGCCGTGTTTCCTGGGAAGGACGAGGTTCTGGACCAGGACTGGAAATCTGATGTGGGCCCATCAAACCATGTGTTGCTCAACCTCCACTCTGTCAATACAGAGGGAATGTCTCAGAGAGAAGGTCAGCAATTTCCTCATACCAGGAGGGACGCCTGGAACCAGCTATGCACAGATCAGCAGGGGTCAGACAGACCTGGTTCAGGTGCAGTCGGGTGTCTGTAGACCTGGTTCAGGAGACTTTGCAATTTTTCTCCAAAATATTAAAGTTAAATATAGATATCTTATTTTCCCAAGCAACGTATGAGACAAACACATATTGACATAAACTAAAAATATAAAATGATATATAAAAAAATACATCTTGCTAAATTAACATTAACATATACTTGACAATACATGACAATATAATGCTTCAGAATTATATAAAATACATTAGTGGTATCTATTTATCAATCTCTTACTTAAAATATCTTTGGAAAATATATGCTACATTTGTTTTGCAATATATGAAAATGGGAATAATTAATACATTTCTCTTTATGTGGTGAACATTTCATCTGATATATCAAATAATTTGTGTATCTATTAAGTTGATTACTAAATATATATTTCAATATATATGAAGAGGACACAACGCGACACAAATAATAAAACAGAGTGTTAACTGATGAGATCAACATATATGAAAAATACAGACATCAGATTTTGTGTTTTTCTGCTCATCTCAGTGAACGTCATATCCTTGGATTTGGACAAAACAAGAACTTTGAAGAACATTTTTATTTAAGGCCTACACAAAGTAAGAAAAAGTAAGGAAAATGCAGTCTCAAAATTACTTTCAAAAATAACCAATTGTATTGCAATTCACAGAGCGACTCAAACAATGAAGAATGGAGTGTGTGTCAGGGTTATTATAGTTTTTTATTATTTTCATTCGTTTTTATCTTAATTTGTTTTTTTTTAGTTTGCTGCATGTTTCAGTTTAGTTCTAATTAGTTTAACAAGTGATTAAGATTTTCAGTTAGCTTTTATCTAGGAAATTAATTAAGTTAACTATAATAACCCTGGTGTGTGTGTGTGTGTCCGTGTGTGAGAGTGAGAAGTTCCACTCAGTTTATTCAACAGTTGACATCGGTCGTACCAAAGCAATGGTATGACTGATGTTTAGTGACGGCGTTGAATGTCGCTTGGCTGTGAGACGGCAGAGGCAGTGCAGAGTTCGGGTCGAGCAGAACTGGATGAACTTGGACAGGGAACTGGTGACAAAGGCGTACAGCGTGACTTCGCTAGAGATTTTTGGAAGCAAATTGTGTCACACACAATTTTCCTTAAGGGTCCTCTTACAGAGCGTACACTGCGCTTTAAATTCATTATGAGGCATGGCTTTTAACCAACTGAATTCTGGTTGTTCAAGCCAACACTTTCCCATAGTTGTAGCAGATTCCGCAGTCGAAGTCTTTCCGGAACTGGCGAAGTGTCAACGATAAATTCCGACCGGGCTGTTGGCAAAATGCCACTTACGTTCCTGGATACTTCAGAGAGAAGAACAACACACAGAACTAACTGTGAATCTCAGCAACACATTTCCCAAAACAAAAACAAAAAACAGAAAAGCTGACGACGGAAGCAGTAAATGAACATACATATTTAAGGCCTAACTAAATGTAATTTAATACCTATATGCAAAATATGGATGTATTTAAGACTTTTTAAAGCCTAAAATTGAGATTGTCAAATTTGAGACTTTTTAGGACCCTGCGGAAACCCTGATAAACCTCCATATTTTCTTCTGCAGGAGCAGAGTTGTGGTTTTCCACCTGGAGAATAAATCAGTGAATTCAGCTTATTCGACAGCATCGACACGTTTCTAGCCTTCTGCTGAGTGGATGTTTTTACATTGCGTGATGAATCTGTAAGGACAACGTACGGCTGTGACAGGTGTTACCTGCTCAGTGTCTGTCAGGTTCTGCTGTTGGTTTCAAACTTTAAGCGAATCCAGGAGAAAAAACTTTTCATCACTGACTTCAGTTTCTGTGGCTGCTAAATGAGATGTTTCTGTTAAAGAACATGTTTAAACAGACGAGTAACCACTCACTGTTTAATGTGATATTAGAGTGCTGAATGTGGATTAATCTTTCGCTGAAAATAGTCCCGATATTCAGGCTTGGGGAGTAACGGACTACATGTAACGGCGTTACGTAATTAGGATACAAAAAACAGTAACTGTATTCCGTTACAGTTACAGAAAAAAAAAGCGTAATCAGATTACAGATACATCTGGAAAAAATTGGGATTATTAGTTGGATTACAATTAAAATATATGATGATGAATGATGAATGAATGTGAATGAATGAATTAATCTAACACTTGCCAATGCGGCAATGCTGTATGCACGCGCGCACACATTACTACAGTTCACAACAAGTCAGTCACAACGACGCTCTGCTCTCAAGGGAAGCCAGATGGCTTATTATGGCCTTGAACGCTAGAGAAAGAAATGCTTTCACTGCGTGGAAATTTCGCCATTACTTTGTTTCTAAAGAAGAAAGGGGGAACAACATCACTGTACAGTACAAGCTATGCCTCCCAGCTGTGCACACACTGTCATTGTCCAAGGACTCCACATCTAATTTAAAGAAACATTTAATGGAGAGCGAAACTGCGAACGTTAGCTAGCTACACAGAAATTCTGTTAGCTAAAGTTAACATTAGTTAGCCTGCTAACAAGGCTCAGACTGTCATTGTGACTACTACTGCTACTACTGCTGCTGCTGCTACTACTACTACTACTACTACTATTTTGGGTCTGTGGGTGGTGCTGCTGGTGACCGGGATGGTACGTGTTTAGGTTTTTTGGTAGTTTTGAAGTTTGAGCATGACGTTTAAATGTGAATACCGTAACATCATTTAGCTAAATGATCACAGAAGGTTTTATTTCTGATATAATTTAACATGCTGTAGTACGAAGGCTCGTTTTGGTTCGCTCCAGTTTGCCCTGTTAAAATGAAGACATTACATTGTTAATACAAACTCAACACTTCCTGTGTCCGTCTCAAATTAAAAGTCCTCTAGCATAAATAGCTCAGAATTAAAAGTCATCTTCTGGATATTTCTTCTTTCTTGTCTTTATTTGCATTTGTATTGAGGTAATCCAAAAGTAACTTAAAGTAATCAAGTTACATTACTTTAATATTGTGGTACTTGGATTACGTTACTGACTACATTTTTTAACAGGTAATTAGTATTTATATTTTTAAAGTAACCCTCCTACGGAATCGCATTGCATTCACTGGATAAAAACAAAATTAGACACCTTATCTCGTAATTATGAGAAAAGATCTCATAATTATGAGATAATACTTTTACAGTAAATACTCCCGGTAATAAACTGAAGGTATCACGAAGGTGTCCGGATTTCAAAGTAAAGGACGACATGAGAAAAAACAACAACAAAACATTGTTTCCATAAGTAGTTCAAGATTCATAAACTGCTGGATTTAGCACTTCCTAGACTACTTGCATGAATAATATGAAGTACTTTTACTGTGTACTTTTCGAGTAATCCTGTGTCAAAATCCTTAACAGAGAAAAAGAATAAGGACATTTCGCCCAACTTTTATGTGTTCTTAAAAAACGTATTTTCTATATATATAGTAGACCAAGATTCATATACTGCTGAACTAAGTACTCCCTATTGTGTAACTATAATTAAGTACTTCTACTGTGTACTATTTAAGTAATCCTCTGTCAAAATCCTTATCCTCATATGCTTCATGCTTCAGACTGAGACTGCAGTCTGACCCACACAGTCACCACCAGCCGCTCATCAGAGCGGCTTCAGTACGATTACCGTAAATCTTATTCACAATCAATGACGCACTTTTCCTTATCTCATGATGACGAGATCTTTTCTCATAATTACGAGATCTTTTCTCGTAAATACGAGATCCTGATCTCGTAATTACAAGATCTTTTCTCATAATTACGAGATCTTTTCTCATAATTACGAGATAAGGCGACTATTTTTTTTATATCCAGTGAATGCAATGCGCTTCCGTACCCTCCCAACCCTGCCCGTATTTGTGTTGTTTTTTTAAAGACTTCTATCTTCAGAAGGAACCATTGGGCTGCACAGAGAGCCACAGACAGTAAGTCAAACGGCACTGAGCGCTCTGAACACGAGATGTGATGATGAAAAATACAGAATAAAAGCAGAGTTATTAAGTGTTTTTTAAACAATGTGCACACATGGAGCTGCCATACATTTTTAAATGAATGATAACAAGATAGTTTTGGTTAAACCGAGTGTCTAAATGGTTCCTCTCAAAGGGATTCACTTCAGTTTGTCACTACCTACATTCATCACAAACATTTCTTTGTCACAGACCTCAGACGGTGTTCGATTCCTCCACGCTGCTTCAGACTGGAGGAGAAATCTGCAGAACCTCCCTCCATCAATCTGTTGAGGGGGAGTTCAACAAACTTCACACTGATGTGAACACCGGATCTGAATATTTACATCTGTAAAATGTCTCAAACAAACAAAAACATCTGAATGTTTTTGAAAGAATGAAGTATAAAGTTTTGAAACTTGTCACAGTTTGGTTGACGTTAGAATAACTCATTATATTCACTTACATTACACAAGTCATTTACTTACTTAATGTAATATTCTTCAAAATCACTCTTGACCCTTGTTAATAAACGGAACATGAACCCAGGTCATCAGAGGTCGAGTCCTGAGTATGACACATCCAACTGCTCGGTAACCCACCACTTGGATAGAAGTGTCGAGCGAATGAAAAGCACCATAACCTTGAGGATTTCTCTGGTCTGAACATTGCTGGAAACATTGTGGATAATGTGAGAACACAACTCAACAACATGGAGAACAAAGGTCTAGTTGTTTTAAGACATTTCAGGCAGTTTTTATCTAAACTAAACAAAAAAATCATTAGAAAAGATTTTTTTCATTCTTCAGTTAGCCACAGAAAGATTATGTCTCTGCATGTTTCAGTTTACTGTCAACTGCACAGGAAACATAGAAATCTAAAATAAATATACAGAACATACAAGACGCAGTTTATAGAAACATCCTGCACATATAGAGCAGTGTCCACCACACAGTCAACACATTTATACCTGGCATGGTGCTATTCTGGTACCACAACACCCTGAAGCCTAAATCAGACTCATTTGCCTTCATGCATTTAGTATGTTATGGGCCACACACACACTCACACACACACACACACTCACACACACACACACACACACACACTCACTCAAGTAGGAAAGAGCCTAATAAATACAGAGGCAAGTGGACCGGTTCTCCTCCCATTAAATACACCATCAGATCCTTTAACAGTTCCTGTTAACAGTGTCCACTCTGTGCAGGAATAAAGAAAATGTCCTTTATGTGTGTTTTTATTTCCCCCTCCTCCTCCTCCTCTCCTCCTCGTCCTCACCTCCTCCGAGATTGGCGAGATGTTTTCAGAGGACAGACTTTGTGCACAACACCTCCCGGAGAGGACAAAAAGGCGAAGCACCAGAGAACACTTTACACCTGCTTCCCTTCTTCATCTGTCTTCATTTTTCTGGAGGAGGCAGGATGTGTGGCTTGGCTGCGACCTGCACCATGACTTAATCCCTGGGTGCTATTGTTAAATTTTTCGAAGCAAAAAATAATGAAAACCAAATGCGGCCGAGGGACCCCGGTTCAGGTTTCAGGGCCTGCGCTTTAACAACGTTATGTTTCCAGCACGTCGAGGCCAAATAACTCACTTATGTTTCCCTTGTAATATTACGCCAAACATGAGATCTTTACTTTGTCAAATCTGGTAAGTATCAAACCAACTGTATCAATAGGAAAACAGTTTTAATAAGCATTCCCAGGTGAGAGCTAAGGAACACCTCTCACCTGGAAGCTATTAGAGCCGACAGGAAATGGAGGCAGAGATCGAGTGCTTCCCAATAATGTGTGTCCCCCCGGAGAGAGGAAATATGTAGATTCATCATAAAACATATCTGAGAGCTTGGACTGTAACGCAGGAGAGAAAATCAGCAAAGACAGCTGGGCACCTCCAGCCCTCCAAGATAATATCGCACAAACATCTGTGGATGCAGCGTGCAGATAGCGTTTCATCGCTCATGTCGTAGCATCTCTCCTGACAGTCAAACTGTAAACACCTTCTCCAGATGGACCCACGTTGTATGGAAGATCAATGTCGCAGAGAGGAGAAAAATTCAGAGGAAACGAGAAAAAACATTCATAGTCACAGCAAAGGCAAATTGTGACTCACTGAATCACAGAGTATTGAATGTTCACTCAAATTTCAATTGAATTAGTCAAAATGAGGATTTAAGGAACTAAACAAAAACGTTGGAATCTGATTGAGGTGATATTTGACCTACATGTACATTTATATTTACATTTACATTTATATTACATTTACATATATATTACATTAACATTTATATTTATATTTATATTCACATTTACATTAGGCAGGGTTTAAAATTTAAGACTTTTTAAGAGCCTTTAATCTGACATTTTTAAGACCTGTTTGAACTAAATGAGTCTTGAGTCTTGCTAAAAATGGAGAGTGACTCTGCCGTCCTCACATTGGTCGGGAGTTCGACCACTGAGGGGTCAAAACAGAGAAGAGTTGTGACTTCGCAGAGTGTTCACACGCCGCCAACATTGTTACTTCACGTTATATTAATAATGTTGGTTCATTTTTAAATGCTATAAAGTGAAATTGTTACATGTTGCACCTTTAACATACACATTCAAATGAAGGATTCTAACTAAAACACTGACTTTAATTGTTTAATTACATTCAGATTTTATTACATGTTACAATTCAGAGTTGGTCCTGTTTTGCCAATATGGATAAATTAAATAACTGAGTCTGATTAAATCAAATAAACAAAGCTGTATACACCTTTTTATTGCATTCCACAAAGGGACCTTCCACGTTAATATCTTGTGTGATATCTTGTGGTTATTCTGTCTCCTGTCATAAATCACGCATTGACTGAAGTTGTAACAAAGTCAAACTTTTGACTTTTCATTTGGACGTTCTCTGAGTTCTGCTGCTGTTTTTTATACATCTCGTACAAACAACTGTGTTGAGAGTTGGCCTTGCTGGTAAAGATGGATTTATAGCATCATTTTTCTCAGCTCTTATGTTCAGATCTGAGACACTAATGTTGATATGTATGTCACTATGATATATTGTCCTGCTACAGTACGTAGGTTTAAAAGATGCAGTAAAAGCAACAACAGTCATGTTAAGCCGATGAAACCGACATAACAAAATGTAAAGTCTTACTTAATATCCAGTTACAACAGATGAAGACTGATTTTGTATTTCTGCGTCTCTTTATTTTGACCTCTGTTTATTAAATCATCAATCTGACACTTGTCTTTCTATTCTTGGCAGTTCTGGGCTTCCATACATTTTGTTGGCCACTCGGCCTTTTTGACTGATGTGTTTATTTTGCGTCCTTCATATCACCGTCCATTAAAGTCCATCTACGGCAGTCGAGGCGAATCTTCGTCGTCTCCATTGAAATTCCTGAAGCGGAGCGATCATCATCAGGACGGTCTCAGAGGCCGAAATCAGTGTTAATAAATCAATCCCCAGCCTGGGTGAGCTCTCCATTGCTCCCTCAGCTGCTTGCTAAACAAATGGATTCAGCATGTTTAATGAGGGTGGGGGGAAGAGGAGGTAACTAATACCTTTAATGATCTCAGCAGACCAAAAATACCTGGCACCTGCCCAGAGCGAGCGGTCGGGGAGATGTTTTGGACAGCGGCACCACAGCAGTCATGGATGAAGATGCTCTGGTAGTTTGGCAGATTTACGGCCAAGCACTGGAGATGCCCCCCTCTTCCCCCCACCCCCCATATGGAAAAGGCCATGAATTAGGAGGGCGGTGAAACAGGCCACACACTAAAATCACAGGCCTGCTGAACCCTCAGTGGTACGACATGTTGAATGGTGTCTGGGGTAACTGCGGTGATGACACGGGCAGATGATGATTCAGAAGCAGGACATCGTTTCTGTTTGTTGTTCGGAAAACTCACTAAAACTTTAAAACCCTGCTATTCTCATGTTACTGTGGGTTTCTGGGGCCTTTCAAAATAAAAGTAGCGGGCAAACTGATTTTCAATGTTTACACTAAATAGTCACATTTTAAAAAAGGTAAACTGTCTTTTTAGAGATTTTAACTGCTGCCTGAACCTGAACCCCACCCTCAAACTAATGTGGCAACAACCAGTGTTTCCCATACATTGACGAGACTGTGGCGGGGGGCCATAGTCTAAATATGGAATGTGAATAAATATTTCCACCTTTCCAGAGCATACTGACGTTTCAGTCAGTCTCTTTTGTTTGCATTACTTTTAATGACTACAGTACTGCTAATTCAGGGCTGTATTAGTAAAAAAAAATATGAAGCGGTTTTCGGACCTGGAGCAGTGCGCTTCACGCCCTCGGAGGCTCCTCCACTTGCACGTGCACACACACACACGGTGGCAGATGGTGGGTCTGTGAATTAGTTACAAAATGACAAAAATGTCGCCTATGATTGACTGTTATGGTGAGTTGAAGAGTCTCAGAAACATCTAGTTTGTTGTATTGATCCAGTGTTAGAGAAAGGAAATATTTTACCGTTGTCTTCCACCACAGTCCTTGACGTTAACTAGCATGTTGGATATTTAGCTTGATAATTAGCTAGAGGATTAAAAGGGTCACTTAGATCGGAGTCCTGCACGGGTCTTATTTTGCAAACCCGCACCCGCCTGAACCCACCATACTTAAAACCGCATCCGACCCGTTTTCTGTCAGTAGCACAAATTACATTCCGCACCCGAGCCGACCCGCTATAAATTGGTACCGACACCCGCACCTGAAGAAACGTTAGACGGATGCAATTTTTAAAAATGAAAGTAAGCCAGCATGGGGAATGGGAGTTCAGTCTGGCAGCGAGGACAAGGCCTCTGCACATGGGACGCCTGCTCTACCAACTGAGCTACACGGCACCCCCTATATCATCTTTTAAAAGGAATTACATTACATTACATTAAATTACATTACATTACATTACATTAAAGGGGAAGTCACTTTGATGAATCAACCAAATATTCAAAATAAAAACAGCTGTTTTAGGGTTTTTTTTTACCTTCAGCTTTTAGTCCAAAAAAAATCTAGAAAGACAAAATACCTAAATTAAATGCATTCACAGGCAGGATGGATGCAAATATTTCCCAAAATGAATGCAACCAAACAAAAGTGCAGCAGAGAAAAATCCAAAGGGCATCTCTTTCCACTGAAACACAATGAAAAAAATCACTAAATGTCCCATCATCACATCAAACACGTGCATCCAAAAACTTCTCCCATAATTAACACATTTCAGCATCAAAATGAGCACAAGTGTTGCTTCAAAACTTAAAAGATTCAGTACATTAACCTTTCTGCTGTTAAGGTGACCTAACATTACATTTACAGATGTACACAGAGGGTTAACAATAGACAAAATGCTCCTTTGAAGGAAGAGGAAACAGGAAGTCAAGGTGGAAGAAGAAGACTTATATATAAATATAAATAAGACAAGAAAATATGTCCTATGTCAAACCACATTATATCTCCTTTACTTTAATCATACATAAATATATAATTGGGGACATTGTAGGAAAAGTTTCAATAGTAATAGTAATAGTTTGCCCTTCAAAATAAAAGTTGCTGCCTAATCATTTTTTAAGGAAATTTAAAAACAAAAATTTTTTGACTTTTCGTGTTTTCCTTTGTTTCTTTACATTTGAGCTGTTGTAAATGATAGAAATTGTTCCTTGTTTCACACTCTCTATATTCTGTAAAAACATTATAAATACAGGAAAGTTTCAAAGCCCTTAAAGGACGATGTGGTATTTACCAGTAGATATACCCTGCAGTTATTTGTTCAACTGTAGCTGGATGTTGTGTGTTTGCTCTGCTTTTCCTGTTTAGATGAACTACTTGGTCTTCGGGGTAAATGTGTTTGCTTTTAAATGATTATGCTTCAAGTGATGATATCTGGGTCAGAATTCAGCGTAGGAGTGATTGAGAACGGATCGCTGTCCCACAAGAATCCGCCCAAGCTTTCTAAGATGTCTCTGGAGAACAGACGATCATGTATAGAGGCTTCAAGCAACATCACAGAGGGCACAAATGGATTCTGGGGGCAACTGGCTCCTGTCCATTATCCACTCAAAGATGGCCTCTACAAAGAATCTTGCTCGCTATAAGTAGTTGATTAGATAATACGGCCATCAAGCTCATGTAAAAAACTCATCGTTCTGTGATTTCAGGCTTTCCATTACTGACAACAGGCGATGTCCTTCAACGCCAAGGACCATTTATGGCAGCACCAAGAGCCTCCACAGGGACCAGCAGGGTCAGAACCTGCTGCTGCACCGTAAGGCTGTTTGGATGTACATTACCTTTAATGCACAACTCCACATCACCTGGGGGAAGTCCCAGTGCTGTTTGTAAATGCAGCAGTGGGTTGCAATGCAGATGGCAGCGCATTTTTTAAGCTGAACCCCCTCTGCAGTCAGCTGCTGTCAGTGAGCAGAACATGTTGGCTAAATACACGGAAGAACAGCTCTGGTCCAAGCTGAGATGTCTGGAAATCCTCTGATTTAAGCAAGGAGAAGTTTCAAGGCTGATTCTGAAATTCTTTAACGTTAATAACTTTTCAGGGAAAAAAACAAAATGGGTCAAGTTAAACTAAACATTCTCTGCTACAGTTAATTAGCAGCAGATGGTTTTAGTGGACCTTTCTAAGGTCCAGTATGCAAATGTTGTGTTACAGTCTAACAGTGATATACAACATGTCTTTTTAGTGGCTCACAGGCAATCATTTCTGTCGTTGAGGTATGAGCACATGGTTGTTATTTATATCTCAGAACTCTACATACTGTACATTTGCACAGTCACACTTATTTCACATGTATTATATATTACACACGTCATGTACATACAAGGACAGTTACTGTGTATGGTATGCTTATTTATATTCTAATAGTTCTGATTATATTTTATTCAAATTGTGATTTTATTCTTTGTTACCTATCTCTGCACTGCTGTGTTACTTGTTAATTGAAGGGGGATCAATTAACAACATCTTATCTTATCTTATGAGGGTGTGTTGTTCCAGCATGTCCAAAGGTATTATATTGCACATGTTAAATGATAATGTGTAATTTGTAGATGTGACACATGAAATCTCCAAAAAAGTCATCCTAGTGGGTAGAGGTTAGATCGGGCCGAAAAAATCATGCCTGACCCGACCCAAGCCCGTGCACGTTGTGTCCGAGCCGGGCCTGGCCCGACACTTTAACTGTAATTATAAGCTCCAGCCTGATAATTTCTTTAATACGTGGGCTGTTATAACTGAACTTCTCAGCTACAATTCCGAATATATATAGAATATAGAATATGGATTTTTTAAAAACAAAATAAATATTTTAAAAGATTTTATAAAATGTAGAGCAAAAACGCTGCTTCATGTCCCTAAAAAAATAGATTTTTAGCAATGATCTCAAACATACAAAATTAACAGTGGTAACCTCAATGTGGGGCTCTATGTGAATCTGCTCTTAAGGAGCCTAAACCTCCGTCCTGATGGAAGCATTGGGAACTCAACGTAGTAAGCCATTAGCTCCATTAGCAAGACACAATGCAGGACTACCTATTAACAGCTAACAGCTAACTAGCTCTCTTCCTGCCGACTTCAAAACAGATTTGTTGTTAAAAATATGATCTAGAGTTTATTACGTCTTCTGATTTGTCTCAGCTCTCGTTAGTAGTGCTGATTCAGCCCTGTGGAGACAGAGACGACTGTGGTGACGGCATGAGAAGATGGTCTCCACTGGTCGACTCACCGCTCTGTTCATTTTGTTTTTTGCTAAGCGATAGTCATACTATACACATCAGTGGCGGCTGTTGACTGGAAAAATTGGGGAGGACAGGTGGAAAACCAGTCCACTTTCTTATATTCAATGAAAATTAAGCAATAAAACAATGACTTACAAGACTTCTTTAAAAAACATTTTATTAAATGGCAAAAGGCTGTTGTTGTTGGCTGTTGGTGTGTGAACGACACAATCGGTTAACATGGGCCGGTGTGTCCCCAGCCGGCTAATAATGTACAGTAGGCTAATATACAAGACAAAAAAAATACCAATGTGTACCCCTTCCAGGATTCAATCCCCAGTCACTTGTGTGGCAGGCAACTGCTCTACCCACTGTGCTACCACAGCAGTTGATGTACATACTTCACGACAGCACAGGACATGACACTCATCACACATCACAATCGCCCAAAACAACTGTGTTGCTGCTCTGTATTGTGTCCCGGTCTTGCCGCTAACGTTATGTCCTCCAGCAGGACGAACGAAACGAAAACTATGAATTATCTTTCTGACTGCTTCTCTCTGATTTCTCCGAACAGTTTTTTTTCTTTCAGAAATTTGCTTATATTTCCTTTGAAACCAATTCCAATATCGCTGAAAACTCCATATTTCTTGTCCGAGCATGGCTGGCAGTGAAAGCTGTAAAACACATAGAAGTATTTTTTGTTGATCTTCCTCTTGCCTCTCAAAAATAGAGGAGGACCAACCTCCTCTCCCTCTATGGACGAGCCTCCTCTGATACACATACATAAATCACTTTTTTGTCCCACTCTGTTTATCTGTCACACATTTCTGTCTTTGGGGACGACGGGACCCTGTCAGTCTCTGCAGCACACTGAGAGTTTTTATAATAAAACACTCCAGTTCAGCTGTACCGTCATTAAAGATTAAAACAAAGAACTGTAGTTGAATAACAGTTATTTAAGCTCTATAACTTTATATTGTGCCACATGCATATGATCTGTGTGCTGTGAGAATGCAGACATGTTATTTTGCCGTGTGGACTCTCACATGAGCTCTGCCCACAGAGTTTCCAAACATTACCTCATGATGAGAAGAAAAGTGCTGCTTTGATTTAAGAGCTAGCAGACAAGCTGAAGTTGCATCACAGACTTATTAAGGCTGTGGATGTACAACCGCATAGATTTACACCACATCACACCACTTTTACAAGACAGTTGATGAGATTCAAGTATCCTGCTTCACACAGCGGCGTATAAATATTTACCTGCAGTGCGTCTGATTCCATCTGTCCGGCACTGGTGCTGCCCTCATATATTTCCCACTGGGAACTGTGAAGATGTAGCAGAGATCCGGGCTGACCGAGACTCTTATTAAAACAATGAAGCTCATAATTATCCTGGAATTCCAAAGCAGTGCTATAGTCGTAATGAGGCCACACAGGAGCCGGCTTATAAAGAATGAATGTAATAAATAAGCCATTAGATGGGCAGTAAAAAGAGAAGGATGAAAAAAAGACAACAACGCTGAAATGAGTTCAGACAGGTCTTGTTGTCTCTTGATGAGCACTTGGAGAAGTTTCTATTTTGGACCTTTAATGGTGTTTGTTTTTAGTCAGAACCTGTTTTAAGAATGAGTCCTGATACTTTAAAAACCTTCATTTCACAATTTCACATCACAAAGTCCTGCTGATGAATATTTACATGTTCCCTCTTGTACTTTGGTAATTCAAGTCGAAAGCTACAAAAATGTTTCTTCTAATAAACAATTCAAAATATTTATTTTGATAAATCAAAGAGACTCAGTGTGCTCTCTGAAGTCCCTCATTTACTATTAACAATACATTTGATGTCTGTTTGTTGCTTAACATATATGTTAATCACTGTTCATCCCTGTTTGTATTGACAATGTTGGTGTGTTTTGTCATATTCAATTGTTTTTATTTTATTGTTAATATCATGTTTTTTATTATTGAAGCAGCTGCAAGGAATATTAATGTGTTATTCTGGCGCCTCTGGTATACAAAAGCTGTATGAGCACTTTGTGTCATAATGATTTTTATCTGAAATTTGTAAGCATTTGCTCTGAAAGTGCAAAAGACACAACATCAGTTTTGGCTGTTTGCAGGATGCGTGGTGATGAGGTCATTGAGTTTTGGTGGGTGAAACAAACTGAACGTCGTTTTAGTGCCGTACCACCAGACTACAGAGCAGCTTCTCTTCCTTTAATTCATCCTCAGCACTCTGCCATGTAAAACTGTTTTTATTTCATGACTAACCAGATAAGTTATAATCTGACCCTGTGACGGGTATTAACAATTAGGGCTGCAACTAATGATTATATTGGTGGTCGACTAATCTATTGATTATTTTATCGATTAGTCGATTAGTCACGATTATTTTGGCAGCATCTGTTTCAACTTTGGTTTTACCTCATATTCTCAGAGCAAATTAAAAACCCATGAAACATGTATTTGAAAACATAATATAAACACAACTGGATTTTTAATATATCAATTGAACTAATTAATAATTATTACAGTTTTTAATTGATTACATATCTTATAAATTAATTATTATGTTATAAATCATTGCATTAAGTGGAAGTTTACTATTCAGTGTTTTGTCCAATTTATATTATTACTCTTTTTTACTGATTTAATATCCTATACATGAATTTGTACTGATATCGTTGCAGTCAGACAGAAACCGCTTTGCAAATTTGACTTATTTTTTCATAATCAATTTTACTGGCCACCTTTCATGTCTGTACACATTATTAGCCAATGAATGTATGAAAAGAGCTTGTCTCCAGCTGGCCTCTTGTTTGATGACACATGGGGGAGCATGGGTTCACAACAACCACACTTGTTGTCATTCGAGATTTGTTGCATTTTTAATAATAATAAGAATTTTAATAGATCACTTTTTGGTTGCTGTTACGACCCTAGAGGGTCATAAATGTTTCTAATTGTCTGTTTTTAATATCCCTCTTTTACCTGTGTGAGTATGAGTGTGTGAGATTGGTTGCAGGTGTGTCTGATTGTAGGTTGCCCTGTGGAGCTGATTGGCTGCACTGCATGAAAAGTGGGATTTTCGTCAGTATGCGGCACTGTAGATTGACGTGGAATTTCAGGTTTGCGGCAATTTGCAGGCAACACTGAAAACTGCCGTGAATTGTCAGAAATTGACGTGGGCCTTGCTTGGCAGTTGTCCCCCCATGACCCCCCTCCCCCTGATTCTAGGGGAGGCTTTAACATGTAAATGAAAATGCTGTGAGCTATACAAATGCAAATCAGGGTAGCAGGGGGAGTTTTACCCCAGGTGATCTTTTTCTAAAAGGTGTTAACTTCATTTTAAGAAAATCTCTGGTATAAATAGATGAGGCTCAGTACTGCCTAATTATAGACCCTTATATTTTAGCTTGAATGGATTTATTTAATGAAAGTATGCTAGATTAATTACTGTGTATGTCATTAGCAATGGCCAATGTTATGTAAAAAAGGTTATTTATTCTTTTCTCTCTCTCTCTCTCTCCTGGGAACAAGTTAAAGATAAAACACCAGTTGTTAAGAAGTTAAAATTTGCATGAAATATTTTGAGATAACCAAGATATTAAAAAATATATATATATATAAAAAAAAGCATTTCTATAATTTCATGGGTTCTGAATGTTTTAAAAGCAGTTGAAAAATAATTCTTATTGCGTGTGAGAGTTCATGACCTATAAGAGTTTTTACACTTCCGGGTTGACCGGAGCGTGAGTGACGACGAAGAAGGAGCGGAGAGTTAATGGCGTCGAGCCGCTAACAGTGGACTGTGTGTGTCGTCAGTGTCGTGTTTTATCACTAACAGACTGTGAACTGTTGTCGGATGACGTGCTGTGAGTGTGTGAGTTGGACTCTCCATCGCAGTCGAAGTGTTTGTGTTTTATTGGACACGAAACAAGTTCGGCTAAGCTAGCTAGCAGGAGCTAAGCTAGCTAGCAGGAGCTAGGCGAGCGGCCCGGCCATTGTTGAGAGGAGGCCTGCGCGGACGGGAGGAGCTTTGCCGGGTCGCCACGAAGAATGTTGCTGACGGACGGAGCTTCGCTGCCGCAGAAGGACACGGAGGTTTATCGCTGCGGGCATTTTGTTTTCACAGACTAACCTCGCCTCATAACAAGGCCGCGACCTCCTGTTAGCTCGGGGCCACGTCTGCAATTCCAGATTTACACGATGCCGATAATGACGCCATTGTGTGTAAGTAACTGTTACTTTTTTCTCCCTCGTTTAATTTTACTGTGACTTACGTTTATTTATTCATACCAGTCTTTTTAATTGTTTTCCAGCTGCCTGTAAGACATTACGAGACAGTACGCAGGACAACAAACAACCAGATCTTGCATCGCAGGCGGACGCTGTGAGGAGTTCAGCTTGGAGTCGATCGAGGACAAAGAGGGTAAGATTTATTAGATTGGATCCGTCTTTGGTCAATGTGACTATTATTCTATTAAATAATGTGTTGTATCCATACGCAGTGCATCGCGCAGTACTGATCGTCTTTATTGATTGTTTTTACAGCGAGAGTGCTAGCTGAGGATGAGGTGGACCTTTGGAAGTGCGCCGCCATGGACCTGATGTCTGAGGAGGAAGACGGCACAAGATGGCGGGTGTCTGGATGAATTGTGCGACCTCCGTCCTTTCGCAGCCGGGAGCTCACCAAGCTCTGCGCCAAACTGCAGTCACATGAGAGGCGATTCCGAAGTACAGAGCAGCGCACCACAGACCTCTGCAAAAACAGACACTTCGCGGTGCTGTAGGATTTGGGCCTCTTGTGAGCTTCCCGTTTGTTGTGTGGGCAAATTGTGCTCTGTACATGCTGTGTGTTTGTGCTAATAAAACTCTTTGAATAAACAACTCCTTCCTGGCAAATGTTCCTTTCCTCAGTAAATTCATTCATGTCATTGATGATATCATAAATATAAATGAATGAATAAATCATATATATATATATATATATATATATATATATATATATATATATATATATATATATATATATATGTATTCCCACCGGGGTTTACATTTATAATGACCCAGGGTGACCAATCACGAGTGATTTTGCTTGTTTACGAGTAGTGGTTTCATCCAATACTGACTGAGGATATTCAAGCCAGCCCACACATTCTCTGGCCAGGCGTGGTTTCGCTGCTATTCATATGCAAATTAGAGCCGTTCGCACCTCCGGGAGCTCCGCTGACGTCATGATTCGACAATTTTCGGCACAGACAAACGCCACGTTCACAGCCTGTAAATTGTCGTTAACTGCCGAAAATTAGGGAGATTTTCGGGCGTTTACGGGGACGAAAATCCCACCTTTCATGCAGTGCTGCTTTCCTGGAGCCATGGGTTTAAAGGCCTCCCAGTTCCTGTGGGGCTCTCTCCTCCATTGACTCAGACTGCCAGCATGCATGATTGATTGATTGTTGAAAATGCGTTTGTTTTGAATAAAACTATTTAAAAATGCTATTGCTGCTGGTGCTTGGAGGATGGGGAAGGGGGGAGTCTCACACAGTTGTTGCACCAGGGTTTCCCCTAGGCCCTGGTCGTAACAGTTGCACAGTAATGGATGAATATCCATCCATCCATCCATCCATTTTCATCCGCTTATCCGGGGCCGGGTCGCGGGGGCAGCTGCCTGAGCAGGGACACCCAGACTTCCCTCTCCCCGACACTTCCTCCAGTTCTTCCGGGAGGATCCCAAGGCGTTCCCAGGCCAGCTGAGTGACATAGTCACACCAGCGTGTCCTGGGTCTTCCTTGGGGTCTCCTCCTGGCAGGACATGCCAGGAACACCTCCCGAGGGAGGCGTCCTGGGGGCATCCGAAACAGATGCCCGAGCCACCTCAGCTGGCTCCTCTCGATGTGGAGGAGCAGCAGCTCTACTCCGAGCTCCTCCCGGGTGACAGAGCTCCTCACCCTATCTTTAAGGGAGCGCCCTGCCACCCTGCGGAGGAAACTCATTTCAGCTGCTTGTATTCGGGATCTTATTCTTTCGGTCATGACCCAAAGTTCATGGCCATAGGTGAGGGTAGGAACGTAGATTGACCGGTAAATTGAGATCTTCGCCTTTTCGACTCAGCTCTCTCTTCACCACGACAGACCGATACAACGACCGCATTACTGTGGCCGCTGCAATGATCCGCCTGTCAGTCTTTCTGTTCCATTCTTTCCTCACTCGTAAACAAGACCCCAAGATACTTAAACTCCTCCACTTGAGGCAGGAACTCTCCCCCAACCTGGAGGGAGCAAGCCACCTTTTTCTGGTCAAGAACCATGGCCTCAGATTTGGAGGTGCTGATTCTCATCCCAGCCGCTTCACACTTGGCTGCAAACCGCCCCAGGACATGCTGGAGGTCCTGGCTCGAAGGAGCCAACAAGACCACATCATCCACGAAAAGCAGAGATAAAATCAAGTGGCTCCTGAACCAGACCCCCTCCGGCCCGTGGCTGCGCCTAGAAATTCTGTCCATGAAAATAATGAACAGATCCGGTGACAAAGCGCAGCCCTGCCGGAGTCCAAGATGCACCGGGAACAGGTCTTACTTACTGCCGACAATGCGAACCAAGCTCCTGCTCCGGTCGTACAAGGACCGTACAGCCCTTAACAGAGGGCCTCCGACCCCGTACTCCCGGAGCACCTCCCACAGAATGCCACGAGGGACACGGTCGAATGCTTTCTCCAAGTCCACAAAACACATGTGGACTGATTGGGCAGACTTCCATGAACCCTCGAGCACCCTGCGGAGGGTATAGAGCTGGTCCAGTGTTCCGCGGCCCGGACGAAAACCGCATTGTTCCTCCTGAATCCGAGGTTCGACTATCGGCCGAATTCTCCTCTCCAGTACCCTGGAATAGACCTTCCCCAGGGAGGCTGAGGAGTGTGATCCCCCGATAGTTGGAACAGCACCCTGGTCTGCCAGTCCAGAGGCACTGTCCCCGACTGCCACGCGATGCTGCAGAGTCGTGTCAACCAAGACAGTCTCACAACATCCAGAGACTTGAGGACTCTCATCCACCCCCGGTGCTTTGCCACTGAGGAGCTTCCGGACTACCTCAGTGACTTTGGCTTGGGTGATGAATGGGTCAACCTCTGAGTCCCAAGCCTCTGCTTCCTCTATGGATAGCGTGTCAGTGGGATTGAGGAGATCCTCGAAGTATTCCTTCCACCGCCCGATGATGTCCCCAGTCGAGGTCAACAGCCCCCCACCTCCACTGTAAACAGTGTTGGTGGAGGACTGCTTCCCCCTCCTGAGGCGCCGGATGGTTTGCCAGAATTTCTTCGAGGCCGACCGGTAGTCCTCCTCCATGGCCTCCCCGAACTTTTCCCAGGCCCGAGTTTTTGCTGCCGCGACTGCCCTTGCCGCCGCACGCTTGGCCTGCCGGTATCCGTCAGCTGCCTCAGGAGTCCCCCAGGCCAACCAGGCTCGATAGGACTCCTTCTTCAGCTTGACAGCATCACTTACTTCCGGGGTCCATCACCGGGTTCGGGGATTGCCGCCACGACAGGCACCGGAGACCTTAAGGCCACAGCTCCGGACAGCCGCGTCAACAATGGAAGTGGGGAACATGGTCTATTCGGACTCAATGTCCCCAGCCTCCCTCGGGATCTGGTCAAAGCTCTCCCGGAGGTGGGAGTTAAAGATCTACCTGACAGAGGGTTCCGCCAGACGTTCCTAGCAGACCCTCACAATACGTTTGGGTCTGCCAGGTCATTCCAGCTTCCTCCCCTGCCAGCGGATCAGACTCACCACCAGGTGGTGATCAGTTGACAGCTCAGCCCCTCTCTTCACCCGAGTGTCCAAGACATACGGCCGGAGGTCAGATGACACAACCACAAATTCGATCATTGACCTCCGGCCTAGGGTGTCCTGGTGCCACGTGCACATATGGACACCCTTATGCTTGAACATGGTGTTTGTTATGGACAAACTGTGACTAGCACAGAAGTCCAGTAACACAACACCACTCGGGTTCAGATCAGGGAGGCTGTTCCTCCCAATCACACCCCTCCAGGTAACAGTGGTGCTGCCCACGTGGGCGCTGAAGTCCCCCAGTAGATCGATGGAGTCCCCGGTTGGAGCACTCTCCAGTACCCCTCCCAGGGAGTCCAAGAAGTCCGGGTACTCTGCACTGCTGTTCGGCCCATAAGCCGAGACAACAGTGAGAGTCCTGTCCCTGACTCGAAGGCGCAGGGAAGCGACCCTCTCGTTCACCGGGGTAAACTCCAACACATGGCGGCTGAGCTGAGGAGCTATAAGCAAGCCCACACCAGCTCGCCTCCTCTCACCGCGGGCAACTCCAGAGTAGAAGAGAGTCCAGCCTCTCTCAAGGAGCTGGGTTACAGAGCCCAGACTGTGCGTGGAGGTGAGTCCGACTATTTCTAGCCGGTACCGCTCAACCTCCTGCACCAGCTCAGGCTCTTCCCCCCCCAGTGAGGTCACCGTCCGGAGATTGGGGCGCCGGGGCCCCCGCCCACAACTGCCACCCAAATCACATTGCACCGGCCCCTTCTGAACCCTCCTGCGAGTGGTGAGCCCACTGGAGGGCGGGCACACGTCGCTCCTTCGGCCTGAGCCCGGCCGGGTCCCGTGGGCAAAGACCCAGCCACCAGATGCTCGCCTGGGTGGGGCCCCAGTGACGCCAATCCGGGCGACATAAACGTCCTGAGTGTTCTGTCTGTCATAAATGGATGAATATGTCTAAAAAAATGCAAATCCCTTTCAGTTTCATTTGCTTGTAGGTTTGTAGGCTACTACAGAGTAGAGTTTAGATTCTCTGCCCCGGCCTGCTTTTTCTTTTCTTTTTTTAATAACTCAAAATAATGACTGTATTTCCAGCTAGAAAACACACATCTCTCTCCTCCCTCCATTGTTGTTTGTGTTTGTGTCGCTGCTAGAGGTGTATGAATCGTGACTCATTCAAATCTTTAACGTTGCGAATCTGTAGTATCATTAACTCGAATCACTTGAGTCCTACTATAATCAAATCTAAAATGATAAATAGCGTCACGCAGAGCCGTATACATAGCAAGCTCGTAGCCCACTAGCCCTGGGCTTGCTACGAGCGTGATACGAGCTACTAGCTTGCTACGAGCTACTAGCTACCGACATCGAGGCTCGCGAGCTACGAGTCGGCTGTGTTTCCGGCATCGAGGCTCGCAAGCTACGAGCCGGCTGTGTTTCCGGCATCGTGGCTCGCGAGCTACGAGCCGGCTGTGTTTCCAGCATCGAGGCTTGCGAGCTACGAGCCGGCTGTGTTTCTGGCATCGAGGCTCGCAAGCTAGCCCGCAAGCCGATGCGGGAAACACTTGTAGCTAGTAGCTTGTGGCACACTGCTGGAAACACAGCTGACTTGTTATAGAACTAGCTTGCAAGCCGTGATGCCAGAAACGCCCGTGACTCAGTCAGAGCAGGATAGCGCAAACAGCCAGCTACGTTCTGAATGAGATGCAGACGAGGGAGTGAAGTCTCTTCCTTGAGTCTGTGTGAAAAGCACATCCCTGTCATAGTACAGCAGAAGCCATTCTTCCACTTCTGAAATAACATAATGTTACACAATGTTCTGCAGGTAGCCTAGGCTACTGTAGGTTTGGTGTATAGATGTAGCATAATAAAATGAAATTAGGTCGATCGATCTTTGCAAAATAAAATAATTCATATATCATTTACTATGTTAGTGATTAAGAGACAATGGGCTAGGACTGAGTTTCCATGGTGATTAGACAATACTGACTCAAGTGACTCGTACAAACCGGTTCAATTTTGTGAGTGACTCATAATGATTCGAACCCTTAAAAGGAACCGTATTTACCAGCTCTAGTTGCTGCATGGCGTTCCACGTGACTTGTCCTCATGCTGAAAATATGACTTGTCGGAAAATAACCAAAACAATAGTAACGCACAGTGACTTGAACAAGTAACTTTAATCTGATTACTAGTTTAGAAATATTACCGCGGTAGATAACTCGTTACTGAAAAAAGTGGTCAGCTCATAATTAGGGCTCAACGTGCACAGGCTCAGGTCGGGTCGGGCTTGATTTTTTGGGCCCAATCTAAGCTCCACTACGTAAATTTAATATAATATATTGAAGATGTTCCCACACTTTGTACGTTTTTTTTTTGTCTCACTTTCACGCTCTCCTCAACATGTTCCACCCTCATTCATATTCTTCTTCTGCTGCTGCTGCTTCTGCTTCTTCTTCTGCGGAACCGTCTTCTTCTTCTACGCCATACTGTGGTGCGCATTCTAGTAGCGATTTGCTCTGGCTCAAATCTTTTTTTTTATCAATGATGATAACAATAATAATAATAATAATAATAATAATAATAATAATAATAATAAAAATAGCGACGCAAAAAATTTGCGTCAACAAATGTTATTGTCGATTATGTCAACTAATCGTTGCAGCCCTATTAACAATAATGTCACAGACCAAAAAACAATGAATTTCACTTTTACATTTGAACTTTGCAACTTATATCAGTAACTTAGCTTAGCGGATATTTATCTGCTAGCTTTTCTATCTCTATATGCTTTTCCCCACTTAACCAGAGGACCATACATACATCTGCATCAACATCATTACTAACGTCGGTCTTGTTTGACGTGAAGCACCATGATAAAAACAGAAGTCATTTTCGAGAACCAGCAGTTGTTTTGTATCACAGAGAAATGTGAAATGGACTAACTTGTTATTGTTTGTTGTTGTTTGTTGTTGTCTCTTTTTTCCAGAAGATAAATAGGTCTCTAACCTAACGTAAGTGAAAGTGTTATCATTGAAATAGGAAAGCATCAAACCTACATTTTAGATTGATTAGCTGTATATATAAGTTTTGAGGTTTAATTGCTGCCTTTTGAGAAACAGTTGTCTTTAAAATATCAAATATTTTACAACAATATAGAACCTTTTCTTTTTATATCTTTTAACAGTGTGTATTTTTCAAATCATGATGTTTGTTAAAATCTTGGTTTGCTGCTGATAGTTTATGATGTTTCCTTGTATGCCTTTGTGAATTAGTTTGAGAAGGAAGAATAATGATTTGTGAAATGTTTTCTCTGATAAACTATTTTAAATATTTGTCTTTACCCACCAAAGAGAGCGAGTGTCTCCTGCTGCTGCTGTTTATTATTTATCACGAATATTAAACCCCCTGTAGAGCGGACAGGAGCCAGCTCTGTTACCCAAAATACCCGTCAAATCCAACAAGGCCTTCACAGCTCCATCATGGTGGTGAAAGGCAGTGAAAATTGTCCTTTTTTTAATGGCTGCTTTGAAGTAAAAAGAATTATCATATCGCTGGAAGTATTAAAGTTCCCCAGAAGGAACCCTACAGTTTTATTAGTTTTATGGCTGCTGTCTTTTTACACATTTGACCGCCTTCCTGGAGCAAGTATAACACCAAAGTTAATGGCTAATGGAAAGAAAGTCAAAGGGAAAACTTGGCTGATTATAGCTATAACTCCTGCAGATACTAATTACCAGTGGCTGTAAAATAAGTCAAACTGGTCATCCTAATGAGTCCACCAGAGACCGATTGTTAAACTCCATTAAAAAGATCTATTTTCCTTCTCCCTTTTTTATTTGTGTTTCTTTCCGGCTCCACTGTCAGCGTCATCTTATCAAGAGAAACCAAACAAAGTCCTGTTTTAAAGGTCATGATGCTGCAGCCTCCCAAATACAGTAATTAATGCAAAATTAAGCCCCACATAAACATTAAAAATGGCTTCTTCATGGTGTCTTGGAAGAAAAATCCTCGTCATTAAAGGCTCTGTGTGGAGACAAAGTTTGTCTTAAGGTGAGTCACATTGACCTTAACAGGTAGAGAACAGATTCTAGATATGAACAGACTCAACTTCTGTCCGCTGCAAATACACTAAAATATTTATTTTTTGTGCAGTGGAAGAAAAAATGTAAAATACAATGTCACCATTAAAGCACAAGTTACCTTTTCATGCTATTGTGAACATATACAACCAGCTAAGGCTGGGCAATATGGCCAAAAGTGTTATCATGATATGTTCCGTTTTCTACAGCTTGTTCCATGAGGGTCGCGGGGATGTTTTATCCCCCCTTTTTCAGGGGAGGTTACTAGGGCCAATTCCAGTTAGCTATGGTCGAAGGCCAGGGTACACTCTAGATGAGTCGCCAGCTCATCGCAGGACCCTTACTGATGGCAGAGGCTGCCAGACAAGGTGCCAGCTGCACATCAGGAGCAATTTTGGGGTTCAGTATCTTGCTCAAGGATACTTCGGCATGTAGCTCAGTCCCACCCCAGGGGAGCCGGGATTCGAACCAGTGATGTTCTGATCACAGCTCTACCCACTGAGCTACAGCCGCCCCACGATCACGTTATCACGATATGTTTTTTTTATATTGATCGATATTGTTAATATAGCCAAAAGTGTTATCACGATATATATATATAACAATAATAATAATGTAAAGTTTACTGTGTTAAGAGAATTCCTCTTAGGACAGAACCAAAACAAACCAGAAGGTTAATTATAACAAACTGCTTGTTTCAAATGTGTCTCAAACATTTTAGAGGTAATATACTGAGCTGATCATTGATTAAGGAAAATAATAAAAAGTTAAATATTAAGGATGATTATGCTTTTGTATCCTGAGATTATTGCACATTCTTGAGCTTGCAGGTAGTTGATCAGTTCAGCTTCATTAGCCTCCTGTTCTATAAGACCTGATGTGGTTGCGACTAGACCACATATCATCTCTTAGCTGCTCCTCCACCTTTACCCTCCAGTCTGTGTACTGCTGAGGGGCTGATGTTTGGCAGAGTGTACTTAGCATCCATGACCGTCATTAGCTTCTTGACGCCCTGTTTTTAAACTGTGCTTATAGGCATCATATCTTTAGCGGTACAGTGCTTAATTGTGCTGGTTATATCTTTGTCCCGTTTAGTTTTTTTTCTCTTTCAGCAGAAAAAGCAGCGGTGATTGTTGGAGTGAAATTTGACTTGTAGAAGCAGTGGGGCTGTTGGCTATTCGCGGGAGGCTGACGCTAGCATGATAGCGCAAACTGGTGCTGTTGAGATGGTGGAGATGGAGGTGGTCACAGACACATTTTTCACCTAATGCTGGTCGGACCTCTCATTTTCTTGTGTTGGTTCGACACACAGGGTTTTTTAAAATTCTATATACTATTTTAATCCCAAATTGGGAAATTCTTCCAACTCACATTACACACAGGTGCGCACACACAAACACACATGCAGTGTATAGGAGATGAGCGATGGGGCAGCGATTCATGCCACGGCGCGCAATGAGCAGTGTTAGGGGCCAGTGCCTTGCTCAAGGGCACCTCGGCAATGCCCAGGATGTGAACCAGCACTCTCCAACTGCCAGTCTACATCATTCTTTTTTTTGGTCCGGGACTTGAACCAGCGACTTTCAAGTCCCCAAGCCAAGTCCCTACTGACTGAGCTATTGCTGCCCCCGAGTGTTCACCGAGAGTGGGAGGGGCCAGAAACATGCATCAACACATGCATTTGTTTCTCTGGCTGAGAGGGAAACAGACTTTAAAAAACAAACTGAAAAAAGGTTTGCGAATATAAATGTCGTAAATTCATCATCGTGATCGTTGAAAATTTTATCATGAAAATGATCGAGATCGTTTTTTCGCCCAGCCCTACAAGCAGCTGACCATGACAGATGCAATCATTTTTGCCTTCCCCTACATGTACACTGTTTGTCTGCTGCCACACATCAGATGTTTTCCATTAAATAGCTAATGAGAGTGTGACTGTAGCTCTCATGTTATCCAACACTAGGGGTTGACCAATATGCTTTTTTCAGGGAACTGGAAAAAGAAAAAAAAACGTAGTAGAGAATAACCAGTGATGGAGTGTAAACAACTAAAATTACTGTACTGTACTTTTTATGGTGCTATGCTTCAGTATTTTCATTTTCTGCTCCTGAATACTTCCACTTCATATATATAATGATAACTGAAGCAAACAAATCCAGATGATTCAGTGCTGATGGGTGGAACACAGAGTGGTGACCAACAACAGACAGGACGCTGCATCAAACTACTGCATTTTTTATTTTATTTCATTTCAATTGGACCCAGACACAAAAAACACTGATACTGACAATCTAAAAATGGCTACAAATGCAGAGGAAACGGAGCAGTAACAATAAAAATCATGTTGACAGTAGTTCAAACGAGACGACCACAGGACACGACAAAGAAGTCTGAACACTGGCAGACTTGTTCTGGAGTTTGACCGTCTCCACCGTCTCCAACACCTCCGATGACACCATGTCTGTTGTCAGAAACTCTCGACTCTGAGTTGCCCTCTCCTGGATGTACTGCTTAACAGTGGCGTGCGCAGACTTTTTGAAGGGCAGGGGCGAAAAGAAGGGCACTTTAGCGCGCGTTTTGGCTCCCAAGAGGGCGCTTTAGCGCGCATTTTGGCTCCCAAGAGGGCAGTTTATCATGTTTTAACCAGCCAAGGGGGCAGTTTAGTGTGTTTTGCCAACCAAGAGGGCACTTTGGCATGCTTTTTTGGCCCTCAGGAGGGCACTTTAACACACGTTTTGGCTCTCAGGAGGGCACTTTAGCGCGTGTTTTGGCTCTCAGGAGGGCACTTTAGCGCACGTTTTTCAACAATTGGGCCATGAGGGGGGCGACTGCCCCCCCCTGCCTCCCCCCTTGTGCACATCACTGCTGCTTAACATCCATACTAACATAAAGGAAGCATGTAGTGGGCTTTAGCGGTTACGTCATTTGAGATGAATGTATTGGATATTTTTGGTTGTAAACAAGGCTTAAAGGAGCCCTTTCTTTCAAACACATGCTGCAGTATGATATTTAACAACAAATACAGGCTCAAATTCTGTTGACATGAATAGTAATAAATGCACAGGAAAATATATATATTATAAATATACATTACCATAAATTATATGTCACAAGATGCACTGATGTGAATAAGTACACATAGTTTCTTTGTGTGTCACCTGGATGATGAGAGGAAAGTTGACTGTGTGGAAACAAAGATTCGGTTTGTGATGACATGATGAGATGAGATTTACATTCAACATACAGTTCAGCGGTGTTCTTACGTAACATAAAGGCAGCTCCGAACAGACAGGACATACGGACAGAACAGTATCCATCTATAGGAGGCTGTTAGGAGACAGTAAAGGCTCCATATGAGCCTGCAGACAGCAGCCCTCCTACACATACGTATTCAGCATTGTATGGTGATGAAAGGCAGATCATCGGGGAGCGAGCGGCTGTTATTTTGGCACAGCTCTCCTAATGTTGCTCGCAGCTCTATATATGCCATCCATCGCCTGAGCATCCAGGGACTCCCGGGGCTGCTAAAACCCTGCAGGGTGGGTAGAATCTAATAAAACGCACTTGACGTTTTAATTGCATTTTCCTCATCAAGGAGTAATCTGCAAGATGGTTGTGGCATTTCTGTTGAGACCAATAAGGCTGATATTATGATCAGTCATTTCTTTGATAAACACGCCGACGCCCGAACTCTCGATTGTGTGAAGAATATCAAGCAAAACGAAGATGCTCGCTCTCGCTTGCATCATTTAATTTAATGTGTTCTTGGACGTCCTGTGTTTTTGGTAAATATTGGCTTATGCAATATCTATGTGTTTCCTTTGGCCTCCGACTGTCAGAGCGCTCAGACGCAATGTGGTGAAAGTGGTTTTTGTCTGACAGCTGCTGGAACATGTTGTAAACAGAGTAAACAGTGATTCTGGACTCGGTGCAGGTTTCTGAGTTTAGTTCAGGCTGCAGAGCGAGCGCTGCATCCCTGCAGTGTGACAGTCTGATAATGTGGCCCATAATGGCTTTCAATTAACACACTCAAGAACTCTGCATGTTCAAAACACTCATGATTGCTGTGTGTGTGTGTGTGTGTGTGCGTGTGCGTGTGTGTGTGTGTGTGTGTGAGTGAGTGTTTGTGTCTGTCTGTGTGTGTGTCTGATGAAACTAAATGTTCCTTCCACCTCATTATTTGCTCCTATATAATATTTATTTTTCCACGATATGATGAAGTCTTATGAGTCGTTATGGCTGCGTACATAAATGTAACTATTAAGGTTAAACTGTTCCTCCACGATTGTTCCGTTCAGTGTTTTACAGCTGAGGCAGACCACCTGTCCTCAACACTGCTTTATGAAATAAAACATGAACCTTCAGGGAGACGAGCCGAGGAGCTGTTTAACACAGCAGATGTTATGTATTTAATAAATGTGGATGATCTTTATCCGATTATTGAGTGAATTGGTCATTATACAGCCTTTTCCTGCTCAGGGTCTGCTCTGACCATTTTCATGTCTAGGTGGAGATTCTGCTCATGTCCAAATGAAAAGCTCACATTTCTGGTCACATTTAGCAACACACCTACTTCAAAAATGCTGAAACACTTAAGCATTTTCAGCAGATCTTCTGTCATTGTCGTTTCTAGGGAATACAAAGTCAGATGTTACCTGACTTGGTCCCACTTAAACCAGTTGTGTCTGAATTCTCAGTCAGAACTGAAGGCCAGTTAGCAGGGTCAGTGGACAGAGGCTCATCTTCAGTAGGCGATTCTGCTCCAGGCATTTCTAATGGAGAGCACAAGGGCATTAGTATACACACATTATTCACAGCGTTTATAGTGGTGGAACATCACACATACCCAGTAACAACAATTAAATAAACATGATATTAAGCATAATTTATACAACTTTTAGAATAGGAAACAAATTAATAACACAACCTCCTTGGTTAAAGCAAGGGTCTGTAATGTTGTTCAGAAACACATTTTGTTATACTGGGTGAAATGGTCCTGCTATCCTGAGAGTAGTCAATACATTATGTATTCAGAAAAAGGAATGAAAATAATCGGACCTCTGTGGCAGCTGCAGGACTGAGAAAAAGCTGACCAATCCGTGCCATCTGGCCCGGATAGCACGGATTGGTTTGAGCGGTGGAGACAACTGGGGCATGTGAAGGGCTTGAAAAGTGATGCAGAGGTTGCTCTCTTTCTGTTGGACAGGTGATTATTTGTTTTGTTTCAGGGGGATTTGGTATTTTCATGAAATATGTGAGGTTTGCCAACTTGGCTACGTTTGTAGCTCGTATTAGCCCAATGCTAACGTTAGCTTCTTTGTGTGTTGTTTTTAGCCATGAGAATGGCTAATGAGTCGGCCCAATTTCCACTGGATAGGGGTCCGCTGCGTTGCGGCTCCGATCCGGTTTTGCTCCGCCTTCCGGCATTCCCCCCCGGTTGCGGTTTGAGTCCGCCACGGCGCAGTACGGTGGACAGCTGGCCTCACGATGTGTGCAGGTGTCAACACGGAGTGTTTTATTTTTGAAAAGTAACCGGATGTAGTTTGTTATTTTGGCGCTTGACTTCCTGTCTGCTCTGTGCTAACCCTCTGAGGTCGATTGACGCGCTGGCGCGTCAAAATCACGTGACCAATTTAAGATGACGTAGCAGTGAGCCAGAGCCTCTGTGAGGCTCGGTTCTGACTCTATATGTTAGAGCAACCTTCAAACTATATGCCAGTTTTTAAATCGTGTTGATAGGCCAAGTAAAACCGGATTTACGATGTAGTAAATAACTTTTTCGCTAACGTTGCCGTCATGTTTGGTGCAGGAAGAGACGGTAAAGAGATCGGGCTTTCCTCACGAACGTGTCCACAAGCAGGAAGTGCAAGCAAAAAAAACACTTTCCTATTGGTGGAAAAAGACACCACAGCAGCCAATCACAAAATTACATGGCAAACCACGTGATTTGGTTGCTAAGGGCGGGGGGGCAAGATTTGGAAGGGACGGGGCGGAAAAGGGAAAGCAGCAGTGCTGGTCACAAAGGCAGCGACAGAGATAGCGAGTTTTGAGAGTTGGGAGATTTGTAACATTTAGCGTGTTTGGAGTGCATAGTTAGTGGGTTATAGTGTTTAGTGTAGTGTGTTTAGTGTGTAGTGGAGTCGTTGTTTTGTTTAATGAGTCAAAACAATGAGGAGACTGCTGAGTGTGGAGCAGGCAGTGCAGATTTTCATTGAGCTGGAGGAGCTCAGGCAGACCTGAGCCTGAGGTGTTGCCTGCATTTAAATCCAAATAGTTACATATTACGTTTTATGTTTTTTTGTGATTTTAGGTCCATTGTGTTAATACAGTATGTCAAAGTGAAAAAATAACTGTAAAGTCACACATGTGAGGTTGTGGTGAAAATAATGACACCAAACAAAGCAAGGTAAATAGTTTTTAAGGTGAAATATAATGGTAAAATCAAAAATAGTCAAAAACGGCCAATTATACCCCAGACCCCAGAGGGCTAAATTCAGCTGAATTGCAGCGTCTTGCCGGCATCTCCTTCTCCCTGCTGAGTCCCACTGCCAGATGCACGTTCAAGTTTGTGGGGGAGTGGCTTTGGACGGAGCACTGACGGGATGGGGGGGGGGAACTTAAAGGAGGTGCCACTTTCAAATGTTGCTAACTCTCTTGCTAGCTCTCCAGGATTGTAGACCCTAGCTTTAATGGCTAATTATATACATGACATACTCCAAATGATTATCACAAAATATCAGTGCAATATACGTCTTTTGAATTAGCTTTAATTCACTTTACTGAGCAGCACAGGACCTAACGCGATGTTTAATAATATGTGAGCTAGTCATGTTGTGTTACATACACATTATTAGGGTGAAAATACTTAGATATAATGTTTGCTAGTCAGTTGGACTGAAAATGGATGTTGTCGTCATCTACTATTATAGCCAGCAGTATAGCAAGAAGCTAACAAACATACGAGTTAGCCTAACTTATACTAATTAACGTTATTTCATTTTAAACATTACATGCACGATCATACTCATGAAGAGTAGATGACATGGCTCCATACCTTTATCTTTTGCTGTTTCTCCTCTTCCTCTTTTCTCTTTTTCCTGAACTGGGCACCTGATGGCTGTGTCCTCTTCTTATCCATTTGTTTATTTGACACTTGGGAATCAGCACATTACCCATCCCCCAACACGGTCACCGTTTAGTTAAAACTAAACCAATTCACCTTGTTTTGTAATATATTTCACTATTTAACCAAACCCCGAAAAATAACATATGTGAGACTATTGGCTTTTATTCACAATGGGCCTCATTCATGAACCGTTCTTACGAACAGATTTGTTCTTAAAGGAGTCATCACCCGGAAATCGCAATTTCTCTCGTTAAATCATGCATATTGGTGTTGGACCTCTGTTGAAACTTGCCTGAAAAGCTGGAGTCTGAAAGTGGCTTAATTTTTTCGCTTTGGCTCTTTTTCTGAACAGGAATAGCGCACAATAGTGCGCGTTCCTAAAGCAGGAGATTTTGACTCTGCTCCTGTGGTGACGTTACCACAGGAGGCTACTTGCATAAGCATCGGCTCACAGCCGTCCTCAGCCAGAGTGAGCACGCCGAATCTGCCTATTTCTCTGTCATTTTCACGCCATACATCGTGACCGCCAGCATTAAAACTCAGGTCTTACATGTAAAACACGAGCGTGAAAAGTAAGACGAAAAAAAAAAAGAATTTACCATTCAGAGACGTCCTGCTGTAAACGTGTCTCTTCCACCGTCTCTGTCTCTTCACTCTCCCGTTCGGTTTCCGACTCCGGCTCGTACATAAATGCCTGAATTCCGTAAGGTTCATCATTTAGTGTGAGCGCCATGACAGGGGGCTGTTTATGTTTTGGAGTCTGTGTGTGCATGCAGGCTCGCCCCCCATTCCAGCTCTGTCCTTCCTGCGGCCAATCAACGCGCGCCTCATTACATATTAATACAATGCACATCCGGACCGGTCAAAACCTCGCGCATAATCTCGCGTGAGAAAGTCGCGGTATGAAAAAGTGTCAGAACAAGCTCTATGTTTGATTTTTTTTTTTTTTTTTTTTTTTCTAATACGTTTTAAGAATTGATCCAAAGCGATCCAAGAGGGACTGGATATGTAAAAAACCAGGTGATGACTCCTTTAAGTCTGACTTACGACGATTTTATGAAGATTGTGGTATTCATGAATTTTTTCTTATCCAGGATTCAGGATCTTAAGGAACCTCTTAAGAACAACTTGAGAAGGAATCTAAGAAGATTCTTAAGAAGATATTGGTGAATGAGGCCCAATGTTATTATGACTGAAATGGGCTTTATGTGGAAGGAATTTGTGATGTGATTGACTCTATCCTACTAATTGCATTAGTTAGGTGAATCCCCTGCTTCCCCGCTGCCCCGCCCCAGTAGGTGAGCCTGTCCCCCACCCCGCCACAAAGTCTGTGTGAGACTCTCTCAGCAGCAGCAGGAGCACCTCTTTAAAACAGGGCGCCCAGCCGCCCGCTCCCCACGTGGCAAGATGACATCATTGACTTGACATGTAAATGAGCAATACAAAAACTGTTTTTTTAATGATTGTTGCGGGCGAAAATCCTTGATTATGCAGCACGTTTTCTTAAAAAATGTGATGGAATATGTGGGATATTTATGCAATTTTATGTGATGAAATTGCGGGAATTCGCAAAAATTGCAGCAACTTGCAAAAACTCTGGTTTGATGAATAAGAAAAAAAAACTGATTCCCCCAACACTCTGTTCTCACCAGGATACCACCTTAATGTCAAGAGTCATTTCTAATGTCTTCCTATGATAAGCAAGCATACTACATCACAGAAAGTGCTGGAAATAATTAAGTTCTCATCTTGTTTTATTTCAGACCTTAATAAACACATGGCTCAAACTTACAAAACGTTGATGAGTCAAACAAGTTCCATAGCTTTTACAAAAAGAATACTCTACAACTTCTGTAAAAATTAATAAATTGATGTGATGTGTAGTGAGTTGGGGAACAACAACTGCAGAGCTGCTGTGAATGCCTTCTTCATGTAGGCTACATTAGCAGTGTCGAACACAATCACATCCTCGTTAATGCTGTATTCATGTGGGCACCTTACAAAAGCCACGGATACAGTGGAATGATTGCACTGCTCAAGGAAAACAGTATCTCCACGGTAGGCCAAGATCCTCCCAGAATGATCCTTCTCAACTGGTGCAAGGAGGATGTTCAGGACACATCTCCCCTCAACATCTGGAGTCTCATCAAATATCACAATAAACAGGTTTTCCTGCAAGAAGCATCTTCATCTCCTCTGTTTCCCTCTAATATACTGCTCCCAAGTACATCTCTTGAAGCTGGTGAAACCCTGGAAAGGCGCTGCCATTGATGACTTCCTCATTCAGAAATTTCCTCAGTGCAGGGTGGTCACTCTTAGACAGTGGGATGTTTATGGCAGTGCAGGTGGCAACCCGTGTTTCACAAATCTACAAACAGTAAAAACACATTTCAAAAATATCATTGGGCTGCATTATGTACGCACACACACACACACACACACCACAACATACACACACACACACACCACAACATACACACACCACACTACAAGACAACACAACCACACACACCACACCGCACACACACACACACAACACAACAACAACATAACACATCACACAAAGTCCAGTGTAACCTACAGCAAACTGCAGTATAAAACTGAATCATTTACAGTAATAATTTATCAGAACAGTAGTGTTTCTGCAAATAAAACATAATTATTTCGTTTTAACTCAATCATCTTGCATGCGAAATTACGCTACTACTGGCTATCTAATCCTAACATCCACACACAACATACTTGGAAATCTCATTCACACTCACACACGCCTCTCTTTTTTCATTCCGTTTTCAATTTGACTATCATACTTTTGCAAGCTTTAACCTTGTAGGCTACTGACCTTGATTCTTTCAGCCCTAGCAACTGTTTTGGAAGTTGACGCCTCGGTGTAGGTGAGCTGCTTCTTGGCTGCTTCCGCTGCTGCTTTAACCATCCTCAAGTGTTTGGCGGTGGCAAAGTGGTGGTCCAGCGTAGACTTCTGTCTATGGTCCAACACGCAGTTGCACGGAGTGCAAAATAATTTGCCTCCACTGTCATGTAACAAACCGGGAAAATGCTTTTTCTGGAGGGACTGAATATAATACATATATATATATATATATATATATATATAATAATATAATATAATATATAATAACACAGTTAATTTTTTTAACACGCGTTTAACGCTCGATATTTAAAATAAAAAGAAACACACATTGTATGATTTACGGCCGTCAGTGGCACCTGTAGTCTTGATCCAGAGGGTGGCAGAAGAATAAGAAAGGGAATCAGAAGAAGAAGAAGCAGGGTTGGCGGTTCGGGAAAAACACGTTGGACTGAAAAGCGAAAGGAAATGGAGAAAGGACTTACGAACGGCAATTTCACTTTCAAAACACTGCCAGATGGTTCGGTCGATAGGACAAAAGTTATCTGCAAGTACTGTCGACATGAAATGAGTTACCATTGAAGTACATTGAGTCTCAAATATCATTTGCAAGCCAAACACATGGCAGATGCAGAGAGGCCCCCGCCCCCCGCCAAAAGCTGACATCACCATGTTCTGATCCCATTTAGGGTGAGGGGATATTTTTTGAGCCTTTTATTTTCCTGCATGATTTGAAGTGTTGAGTAAACATTTTCCCAAAGCAAGCATATTTCCCTAACCCTTACCCTTTCTTATGTTGTTAAAAGTATTAAGAACATGAAAAAAATACATCAAGGTACATTTAGAACAGAAAAAAATGTGCCAAAAAAATTGCGATTAATTTGCGATTAATTGTGAGTTAACTATGGACAAAATGTGATTAATCATGATTAAAAAAATTAATCGTTTGACAGCCCTAATATATATATACATATACATGTGTGTATATATATATATATATATATATATATATATATATATATATATATATATATATATATATACATATATTTATATGTATATTTTTGCGGGCGCTCATGCCCTGAGTGGCTGCTCATACTGCCCATATGAGAAACCGCCCCTGAACACTCACCTGTAACGTTGTCTCTTCAAGCTTGATCCTCTCTTCACCATCACTGACATCATGTCTAGACATCTGGAACTTTCTGAAGAGACACAGCAACACATTCATTTTAACAAATCCACCAATGGTTACATTTTATTTTCATAAACATTATGACATCTGTGTGATGGTGATATCTCTCAATGGTTGTCTGTCCCTGATATAATACTCAGCATGGTTAAATACACAGAACATATTTCCCTGGATCAGTTGCACTATGACTGTTAATGTAATAAATTAAATTAAATTACCTTCAAATTATTTTTCCACTGTGGGCAGCAGACAGTCATTCTACACACACAAGTAGGGGAAGGTTGAAGTATTTCCATTTTATGAAACCTTACACTTTTCCACCACATCTCAGAGGCAAATATTGTTCTTTTTACTAAACTACATCGATCTGACAGCTTTAGTTTACAGCTTATTATTATTATTGTCATACTTCCATTTCCTTCCCATCTAGAGAAAACCATCGATCACCAAGATTGGTGTTTTTGATTTTTTTCAGTTGAAACAATTCCTCTATTTCCTGAGCCAAACAGACCATCTGCAAAGTCACTAAACCATCTGACAAACATATGAAGCTGAAAAAAAGGCCTGTTTCCTTCATCTCATCAACAGTTGACATTATGGAGATGATTGGTTTTGACCTGATGGCAATGACATGAAAGTTTGAGATAAACAGAAGGGTTGGTTGGAGAGGGCAGCTGAGGCTCAGGGATAGAGCCAGCGTCTTTTTATCAGAAAGTTGCTGGTTCGATTCCCCTGGTCTGCATGTCAAAGTGTCCTTGGGCAAGATACTGAACCACAAAATGCCTGATGTGCTGGTTGGCACCTTGCATGGCAGCCACCGCCATCAGTGTATGAATGTATGTATGAATAACTGTAAGTCACTTTGGACAAAAGAGTCTGAAAGTAAATGTTTCGTTATGTGTTGAGAAAATTCTTCGTTAGCTAAATTAACTCTGATAAACTTTTGTATTAGCTAGAAACTTTAAACATGTAGCAGTAAAATGACACATACAGGTAACATTACTGCATAGTTAGTACTTACTTTGAGGACTTCACGTACACTTTGCTGATAATCTGTACGTATGGTTTTGGATGCAGGATGTAATCTTGTAGTGGAGTAGTAAATGATACTACACAGTGGTGGTAACATTGACGCACCATCTTGCGGGAAATGCCGCTCTACAGCGGACAGCCATTAGCAACACCCCCCCCTCCTGTTCTTTATCAGTCGTCATCAGTAATGGCCGCCGTGACAATGTCCGTCACCTCCATGGACCTATAACTAGTAACCTCTGGTAGTCTTGCCACTGCCTCTGCCCTGTTTCGTTGTGGATTAAGTATAGTGATGACACTCAGTTCATCCTCAGCACTCCGCATGACATATAAAACATTTTCATTTTATGATTTATATAAATGAAATCTGATGGTTTCATTTGTTTATTTAGTTTATATCGATGCATCCATGTTAAACTGACTATATCGATGCATCCATGCTAAACTTTTAAAGGAACTTGGGGCAGGATCAAGAATTAAGACTAAATAGTGACACGACGGCCGTTGTGGCCGTTAGGGTGACTGCAGCCATCAGCCAAGCCGGCACGGGAGCGCGCACAAACTCTTCACAGCAGCGCAGCTGATGCTGTGACACCATCATTTCTCTACTCGCTGTTCACGTGACTGTTTACTGTATATTGCTATTGGGGGACAACAATATCGTATCTGATATGGAATTGCTGTGTGTAAGCGGCTAATGTTACTACACAGACACAAACAAACCGTTAGCCTGTTGCTACAGCCAGCTGCTAACCAGTGACGTGCAGTGAGGTTTATGGCTGGTGAGGCACTGACTCCATCAGAATCAGATTTACAGGGGCAGATTTTGTGTGGGGCAGCTACCACTGACCTGCCTCGGCAGTTGCCGGTGTCTACGCACACACATACACATGCACAGCGGCCAGTCAGTGGTTCGATTGAAAGATCAGATTGAAAGTCCAGTTTAGAAAATTGTTTGAGCTTGGATATAAAATCCTCCATTGTAAAACCAGGCGGGGTGAGAGGGGAGAACTGCCTGCCTCACCCAGTGCCTCTTGACTGCCGTTGTAAGATCGCTGAGCACGCAAAACAGTTTACACACATATATCATATATGTAATACAGCTAAACTATGGAAAGTCAGAGGGGGGCATATATTAAAAGTGTTTGAAACATTTGATTGGCAACATACAGTGACACGCTCTCATTGCATGGCAGAGCACAGTTTGTGAGGGATATCGCAATCCAAGGTGAGGCTCAGCTTGCTGCTGCCTCACCATACGTCTCTTTCCCGTATTTGAACGGAAATGCGAAAATTCAGCGATTTTTTATAAAAAACAATCCAAATTGTTTAAATTAAATGGAAAATTAGTTTATAGTTCAAACTATTTTATAAATATAACCATTTAATATATTTGTTTGTTATTTATTTAATTTTTTCCATGATGACAGGTGAGGCTCTGCCTCCCCTACCTCTCCTGACTGCACGTCACTGCTGCTAACGTCACCTCCCAGATAACAGGTTGGGCTTTCGGTCCCATATATAAAGGGACATATTTCTAACTATTCGGTTTCAGACTAAAGTACCATGGAAAATGCGCAGTCTGTAACTATTCAGTGTTACACAGCGGTGTCACATGTTTGCAGCTAACGCTACTTTGCACGTTAGGTGATCTCATAAGATTTTCAAATCAAGCTCTAAACATGACCTGTAATGTTTACCTACCTGGTTACAAGGAAATAAGCCATGTCAGCATCCAGGGTGGGAATTTCGTCATTTTAGGGGCAAGGCCATTTGGCCTTCACTTTTCTTTTTTTTTTTAGGGGCACCAAGGCCACATGACAAGGCACAAAGTCCACTGAGTAAAATTCGATGATTTACCTTTCAGATTGATACCATAACATCCTAAATTATAATAAGACATGGATTATGTATTAAAACATTTTTAATAGCAATATCAAGTTAATGTTACATTAGAAAACATTTTTTTGTTTTTAAGTAAAAATTTTGGTGACACTACACTGAATATTAGTGAAGGTATTGAATATTTCTCCCAATAGAAATTTCCCCAAATTATGCCAAAACACAACCAGCACAGGGCATCGAGGCCAAAGAGTGGGACAATGCGAACATGGCATGAAATTCCCACCCTGTCAGCAACTGTTTTCAGTCCCAATTCAAGTTGAAGCTGCCTCCATGAGTTGAACGCGTATCCGATGTTTATTGGTAATTTCGTTTCGACTCATGATGTGCCGCTAATAAAACCTTTGTTTTCTTCTTGGTATGACTTTTTAGTGGACTTTGTGTGGTGGTGGATCATTTTCTGGCCGTAGCAGAATCCATTACTACCCAAACACTAGTTTGGGTCCACCGCGCTTGTCTTCTTCCCATTCAGCGTCATCTGACGTCACTTCCGCAGGAAGGATATGTGGGTGGGCTCGTTCTTTTTGCTTTTGAACACTCTATCACCCATTAGCATTAAAAAACTTAAAATGCATGTTTATTTTTCCACAAATCCTGCCCCATGTCCCTTTAATTTGAAGGGATGTCAAAAGTGGTCTATTTCTGCTTTTACTCATGTTAGTAACATACATTTCTTCCACCCTCACCACAATATTTTCCTAATCCTAACTATCTGCATCTATCACCTGAAAGGTTTCTCAGCAGGCTTTATGTGGAAAGTCTAAGCAGAGGTTTACTATTTGACGCATCAGGTGATACCAGGTTGAGTCCTCATACAGATCACACTTTAGAGGCGTATTTTATAATTCATTATTTTAGACACAAACGTAGATGTGATATTTGCTGAGAGAAGCCGTCACACATGTTTTTAATCTTTGTACAATAAAGAGATCATCTTTTAATCATGTTTGAGACAATAATGCAACATATTATTATTATTATCATTATTATTATTATTATTATTGATAAACTTGTGGGAACATACAATATCTTGAAGAGGATCTACACAAATAATACAATACACAGTAAAAAAAACTCCACGAAAACCTAGGTGAAGACAAATAAAATAGATTAAGGGGGATTCTTATACAATCTTCTATAATAATTCAAACATATAAAGAATAGGCTAATAACTTTAATTTATTTGACACAGAAAACAACAACACAAAGCAGAGTGAAGGCATCTGAGATCTATAAGGATCATAAATCAAAGCAGACAGAAATGAGAAACATCCATTTATTTTATTTGAATTTGTGTAAGTTAATTTGATAAAAACTGTTTAAAATCATTTATGAACCGATCAAAGGAGGGTTGATATTTGAGTAAACCATATTAATCATATCAGAGACAGATGAGTTCAGATTATTCATGTAGAAACAATGTGACAGATGTCGTTAATGTTTAGTGATGAACATATTTTATATCTGAGGCACATGTGTTATATATACAGCCTATACAGTATATACACCCTGTGTACAGGACAGGGGCTGGAATTAAAAAGTGGATAATTTAGTGCGAAGACCAAACAGATCCGGAGAACAGAGGAGCATCGACTGTGTGACCTGCTGCAGACTGAAACCTCCGCCCACATGTGCTCCATCCTGCTGCTGTTCTCTGAGCAGATGAATTACTGTCAGGACTGAGATATGACTACATGTGCAGCTGCTCCGTTAATACGAGCCAATCTGAAAAACCCCGCCAGCCTCATTGTTTATCAATTAAGTCATTCTTCACGTCTGTTTCAATCTATGTTCTAACAGTCTGATCCGGATCTGTTCCCTTTGACCGCTGCTGATCCAAAGAAAACATGGCCGCTCGTCTGTTGTTGGCTGAGGGGTTAAAGCGTTTGAGTCTCGGCACTCCCTCATGGCTTTAAGTGCTGCAGAATGAGGAGTAATTGGAACTAGTGAGCTATAGCTACAAACAATCTCCCTCTTCTCACTGAGATTCAAATTTACAGTTTGAATGGCAGAAGAAGAAGGAAAAAAGATCTTTCAATTATGCCTTTTCTCTTTTCCCCCCACATTTAAATTGGAAGTGATCTCAGAGGAAATAGTTATCATTTTAATGACGGCCTCCATTCATTAAAACTCTCATTCTTCCTCTCTTTGCCCTCTCTCCTGTGGATTGGAAGCAGATTCTTACAAAAGCCCCGCTTCAATTACCTCGGAGTTAGCCCGCCCTCCACGTTTACATGCGGGGGCCCCTCGTCCCTGATGTGGTGCCCTGAGCGCCCGGCCTCATCTGGCCCCGCTGCTGCTAACAGGAGAAATTTGAACTCTCAGCTTCACCCTGCCGCCTGACAGACCGGCATCCGTCATTTGTAGTTCACTGAGTACTGGTGTTTGTCACGAACCAACATGTGGCGGTCGATTTGAAACAGGAGGTCAGATTACTGCCGACCACTCACAGGCTGATTCAGAGCATCGCCGTGGTTACAGAAACTTTCCTCCATATTGTGTGTTTTTTTGTGATCTGACAGCTGGAGCTTTAAATTCATAATTTGCAGTGTTGGGCAGTAACGTCACTACAAGTAGCGGCGTTACTAGTTTAACTACATTTCTCAGTAGCGTGGTGGTTGCATCGCTATTTTCTGAATGAATAGCTTTTCAGTGGCTTAGCTCTTTTATTGACTAAGTAGTGCGGTAGCGTCCACACAAGCTACATTTTTACGAACACCTCTGAAGCTCAGCGCAGCGGAGCTTTCTGCTGCGGTCTGAAATGAAAGGATAAGTCAGTGAGGCCACCGCCATACACGGCCGTGTATGTGGAGCCGACAGAAGCACTTCCGTATGACGGTGATACCACCGACTAATCCTTGCCTACAACGTCTCTGCTGCATGGGAATACAGACAGGTTAGCTTGAGTGAGTTACGTTACTTGATGGAAAGATAGCAGAGGGCGAGGAGGACGGAGACGAGTTGATCCCGAGGGATGCAAAAGACAAACTTGAATAATAAACAAATACAGTAACGTTACATATAGGAGGTAAGAGGTGGAGAAATAAAGGAACAGAGAAACATTTGAAAAGTTTACATTACTCTGAATTATTACTTTTGTAATTTTTAACCAGCACACGGTACAGCAAAAATGCAATTTCTACAAAACCAAAGTATGGTGGTTAGTGATGTTTCTGGGCTTCCCTCTTCAAAGGTGTCGGCGTGTAGTTCGATAATAAAGGATATTGCGGAGGCAAGGCCGGGTGGAAATAGAGCAATCTTTATTTAAACAAAATCTAACGCCTTGAGTCCGGATCAGAAGCGGCCGCGTTCTGATATTATCAAATCTCTGGACAAAACAATGCCAAAATGCTTGCCCTCTGCTCCATCAAAACCTCAACCTTTGCTCTTACGAGGTTTTTCCAAGTGCCACCCCCCTGTTCCTTCTGTCAGGGCCTTTTTATAGAGTCTCTTCTCAAGGACACCCACTTCTTCTGATTGGTTCCCTTGCCAAATTTTTTAACAGAAAAAAGGAGTTTGACCTGTGTTTAGTCATCTCTTATTATTTGGCATGCAGGTCAAGCTTAGCTAAGCACTTTATCGTCTGTTACCTTTGGCCCCTTACAGTTGGAAGCTACCTCCTGGACTTTTATTCACACAATGAAAATCAATTGGTCATGACTGAATTCAAACTAAGTAGGTCAGTCATGATTGATCTAACTTAAGTAAGTCAGAATGTGTTGTCCTCCTTACACCTCATTAGTCAAAATTATTAGCTTAAAATGTATTTAGATATAGCTACTACTACAGAGTGGGCCTGATAAAAATACCACTTTTAAAACTGCCAGTTATATGAGACACTGGTTGATGGATTGAGTACTTTATTAATCTCAAAGGGAAATTAAAGTGTTACAGCCACTTGACATAAATCAAAATACAAAAACAATGAGGTAGGTAAAAGAAACAATACAATTAAAGGCTGAATTATATACAATAACTAAATAGACTAACTCAAATATCAAATATAAATTATAAAGCTGAAACTAGAACACAGACTAGAGAACCTTAACAAAAACTACAACTATAATATACTATTTGCTGAGTATACACTGTTTAATCATGTTCATAGCTACAGTGTAAGACACTGTCCATTAGTGTAAGTCAGGTGGATATTGCTGTGGTAGCAAGGTGAATGACTGTCCATGGCTGTTAGAATTAAGTGTGCATTGATAGTTGAATAATACAATATACACAATAGTGAGAGCACAGATTATTGTTTAATAAACAATTGAACATAACATTTTTGCCTGCTTATCTGTCTGATTGATAATTTTATTGATCACTGAGATAGGTTTGACTTAGAATGAAGTTGTTCCAATATAACAAAAAAATAGCTTTGATGTAGTTAAGCTACTTTTGCCATTTTGCTGTAGCTTGGCTTGTTACATTTCTCTGGGGAGTAGCTTTGCTGTAATGAAGCTTAAGCTTATGTAGAGTAACTTGTAGCTTAGCTCACTACACTTTCCAAGTGGCTTGCCCAACACTGATAATTTGGTCTTGTTTGATTCTCAGCTGACTCCCATGAACAGTATTTTTGGCCCGGGTTTATCCTCTCAGGCAGAGCAAGTTTATTTGTATTCTAAAGGTCCCATATTATACTGTTTTTCATCAATTTCACACAGCTGTCAGAGGTCCAACAACACTGTATTCGAAATGTATTGCCCCAAACCCATCCGTGGTCCTGAATTTCAGCTGTCTAAAAGTCACTCAAGTGAGCTCTACTGAGAGCAGGCTGTTTCTGTGCCTGCACCTTTAAATGCTAATGAGCCCCGTCTGTCAACGCCTGCCTTGCCTGCTACATGCCCCTCTCAGGGAGACGATGCCGCTTACTCTAGCGGTAGCATGCCCTAATGTTTATGGAGGATGTATTGCTATGGCTCGCCGAGATGCTGTCGTTCAACCATACCAGTTTGACCCAGAATCGGACCCAGAAGGAGAGGCTCCTGAAGAAGTACAGACTCTGCGGCTGCAGCAGTAACTTATTGTTCTTCGGCAACTGTAAATACTATCAAAACATGGAGACACTTACCTGTGGCTCGGGTGCAGGTATGGTTGGGACTGATCCTTTTACGAGGGTCAGTGTTGAGGCAAAGCCAGCTTTGTACTGAACCTCGTTACTGAAGCAGTCTGATGTGAAGTGGTTAGCACACACATACAAACTAACAGGAAGTGTAGCCAGCACGTTGTCGTTAAAATGAAACGCAGCCACCGTCTCTTCTGTTCTTCTGTAGCTGGGGCAGAATATAGGCACTTATGTTGATTTTTACAACCAACAACAGACATTGCGAAACGCTGCTATCTTACCGCTGGACACATCGAACTTCTCTCCGGGGAGAGGGGGGAGTGTTTTCGCGCAAAGGAGGCTAAATTTACGTATGTCACACATATGTAACTTACATCACTACGTCAGTAAGATAAAATAGCTCACCTGACATCCTCCTTTGCTACCTGAATAATCACCACAGCCACTACATCTCAGACCAAATTCTAATGATTAAACGAGTCACTTCACTGGGTTTGTGATGCTCAGATTGTATTCATTTATTTTTGCACCAGTGTCATCATGCAGTGTAATTATGCAGTTCGGCCTTTATGTCGAAATGGCTTCAAATCCTGGTGCTGTTCTGGTTTAAGAAACTGATAAAAGAGGAAGTTGAATACTGCGATCTTTACAATTCATCTGAAAAATAGATTGTGGATGCCCGTTAAGATCTATCACACTCTAAAGTCTTTAGTTAACTCTTTTATTCTCTTCAGTCTCTGCCTCCTTTTGTTTCCGTCTTGAACTGATCTGAATCCGCAGAACTGGATCGAGTGAAACAGAACTCTTTCTCCTCACGTTACTTTGACAAAACTATAGTTTAAAAGTCTTTGTAATGAGTTTTACTTTAGATTTTTTTGGAAAGCTGAAAAGTTCTGCATAAATAAAATTAACTATTTCCTTCCTTCCACCTTATTTGGATTTTCTTCCTTGTTTCCTTTCTTCTTTTTTCTAATTCTTCCCTTTGTTTCCTCAGGTCTTTCCATTTCCCCCTAGTTTCATCTCTTCCTCTGCATCATTTCCATCTCTCTTGTTTTCTATCTTTCTTTGCTTTTCTTTCTTCCTTGACTCTCCATCCTTCCTGTCTTTCTCCTGTCAGTCAGACTGTGACTTCCTCAGTTTGTACCAGAGTACTTCAGTGGTGGTATTTATACTTGAATATGAAGTATGTGTGTTTTCTCGCCGCTGGCAGCTAAATGATGTGAACGGGCCCCCGACTACAATTATGATGAAATCAAAGCAATTTGGTTGTTTCTCTTTATTGGAATGTCTCATTAATACGAGATAAAGCGAGACATCAAAGAGAATCCACAAACACGCAGACGATCTACATTCATTTGTTTCTCTAAATCTCCTCCAAAAAGATACCGCTCCAGCTAATTGTAGATTTTTGATCCGCTGCTCATTTGCATGTGGGGAAGTGTCAGTGTGTTTCTGCGAGTGAAGACAGACTGCTTCCTCTCACCTGAGGGCCAACAGCGTTACACCTTATAAAACGGCAGAAACAACATTTGATCAGGGACTAATCACGATTTTCTCTGAGCAACGCTTTTAATATTTCAGGCTTCTTCTCCACTGGATGCAAATGAGCGCGGCATTAATCGTATCGCACATTAGGAAGTCAGAGCACAGCCGAGTGTTTTTCAGCCTTTTTGCATTGTGTAATTAGGGCCCAAATGTTAATGAATTATGTTAATTCCTAACAATTAGCATATAATATTGGAGACAATCAACAATTAGCATATGCTGTGTTGAAGACAATCAGAAGCTGCTGCAGTCCCACGCCGACGCTCGGCCTGATGTATAGAAGCAGACCGGCGAGCATGCCAGGGCCATCTGATTACATGCAGAATCAGCATGCTAATTACTGCAGCCTCCCCCAACTCACCCCGCTGTACTGCAGCCCCACAGGGGGAGGAGGGGGAGATGGACAACATGGAGCACCCTCACCCTGTCAGAACCGCCCTGGATCCTGAAACACAAAGAAGAAGAGGAGGCACACTGCACCTCTCCTTCATCAGGTGAAGTGGTGATGTTCCTGAACCAGGAGAGGAAACAGAACACAGGAAACACTACTGCAGTAATCTATTACAAATAAAAGCTTTTTAACAGCAGCTGTGTTGGAGATCTGACCTCAGAACAGCTCACATTACAAACAGAAGGCCAACATCTCAGAGCTGCCTGAAAATCCTTCTGATTTTTGACCGATCAGGTTGTTAATGAGGAGTCATGCCGTCCAACTGAACATCAAACAACAAGCGATGGGCTAGAAAGTTGTCGGAGCCGATCAGGTCAGGTTGAGTCTGAGGCCCTGTCCACACCAGACCAGGTTTTTTTGCAACCGATGTTTGGTTAAATAAAATTCCGCGTCCACATGCAACCGTAAAATCTGCCACCAAGTGATGCACTATACGTGTAATACATATGCCACAGCAATAGATGGCGATGTAAGGTAAAACGGGAAGGCTGATTTAACCAATCAAAATAATTTAAAACTGGAAAGGGGAAGCGTGGCAAATACCAAAACACAAACAACAATGGCGACTCGCTAGCAAGAGGAGCAGTCTCCTTCGTTGCTCACCCAGGCGCCGCCGTTGTTGCATTAGGTTGAGCAGCTGGACATGACAGCTGAACACAACTGACAGCAAGCCAATAAACAACAACAACTTTGTCACGTCCATTTTAGTTTATCAAGCAACGTTTACTCTAGCTAGATAACAACCTCTAACCACCTTCTAACTTTCGTTATTCTCTGCGTTTACATTGTTGCGCGTGCAATATTTATGAAGGCACACACTCAGCTCTGACGTAAGCAATGGAAATAATCGCGGTTGTCATATCCACACGCAACAACTGAAACCCGATTCGGCCGAAAACCTCACCCTGGACTCAGTAAAACCGGGAACATAACTTCACGGTTGCAAAATTACCTGGGCTGGTGTGGACAGGTCCTGAGATCAGAACAAAGATTAAAGTCAGTTTAAAGGTAAAATTGAACCCCAATGCAGACACACCAGGAGACAAATAAGAACTGAAAACCTGAAAAAATTAAACAGAAGGGAGATCACAGAACAGGGGAAATACAAACCTGAAACAACGTGAAGAATCAGGCGCACAGTTGCCAAGTCAGCTTATTATAAGCGACTTTGGGCTTGTTTTTCTGTAAAGTCGCTTATGAATATTGGTTGTCGCGGGCTGCAGGTTTTTGGGCTTGTTGTTAAAGTGTTCCTCTTCCTATTGTATTGCATGTCATATTGTTTTGAAGTCCTGGAACCAAAACAAAAAAGGATAACATATAAAAACAGTAATAAATACAATGATATTTCTGGATTCAAGTTGATATTTGTGTGTGTGCAAAGTGTAATAATCTCTCTCTCTTTTTGTTTTTACCACGGACGGAGAAGTCACTTGTTTTGGGCTTGTTTTCATAGGCCCGCTTGCTTGTCTCGTGATAAAACACAGGTGCATCCAGTGAGCTGAAGGAAATTTGTTTTTGTTCTATCATCAGTGTTATTTACGAGCAGAATCACATCGTTTCTTCCTCTCAGTCTTTCCTTCAGAGCTGCTCAGTTGCTGATCTCACAAACGTTGCTTAAAAATTTTAATCGTTTGGACGTTGACATGTGTGCTTGACTTTCCCTTGCAAGTTCCCAGAGAGCCGGGCTCGGGGCCCAGGGCCTCGGAGCAGCACCTTGCTCCCTGCTCCCAGCACCAGCTGGCTGCAGGCCTGCAGGCAGGGCATGGAGCCGGGCCCCGGGCCCCGGGTCCTGGATATCCATTTGGAACTCATTAAAGATCTCCAACAGACATGGGGCCCAGGTTCCCACATCCTCCGGGGACCTAGCACTGTCTGAGCTCATTTACACAGTGTCCTCTCCCACTGACAGCCTCTAATTCACATTTGAATTTAGGTCACATTGATCTGGGCCTCCGTCCAAAGCCCGGTCCCCGAGGAGCCCGACCAGCCAACAAGCAGCCAGGCAGAGAGAAGAAGCTCCTTACTGTCAAACCCCCCCCCCCCCCCCCCCGCTCACGCCATCCCTCCCCTGTCGCCATGGTCGGGCAGCAGCGTGGAGAAGCTTCAGCCCTGAAACAGGCTGCAGCGCCGCGGGTCAGGTCATCTGATGGTGGGCAGCTCTGACGGCGTCCCAACGTAATGCTGAGGACAAAGGATATAAAGTGAGTACACATTTTGTTTCTTTGTCCCTTGATGTCCAAAGTGTCCCTTGGTCAAGGTGTATCTAATTTTTATTTCTTTATTTTGTGAAGGCCTGCCCACGGCCCATGGCCAACAAAGAAGAACAATTAATAGTAATTTGGCTTTAAATAAAATGACCTGGTTGCTGTCAGTCAGTTTGCCATATGATGACTGTAATTTGATGACTCTATTTCAGAAGCCTCTTTCACACTGCCATTTGCATGCGGGGATCCTGCGCCAATTCTCCGCACCCTCCCCTGTGTGAAAGTTTCAGATGCGGAGAGGGGGGGAAATTTCGCTCCGGCACTGATCCGCCTCTGGAGGTAGTATCAGGGCCGCATTATTGGTGAACCGTCCCAGTGTGAACGGATAATCCGGAGGCGCGGAGCGAGGGAGTGTCGGTCTGACTAGTCTGATAACTACACAGGTCCTTCACTCAACTAAATACAGAGAAATGTCCCACAAAGCAACGTTAAGGGACCGAACAAAAGTAACATAGTAACTGTAACTGTCTTTGGCAACTTATATGAGGAAAACAAATACCACAGCTGTACGTGTCTGTCCTCCCGCCTGTCCTACTGACTCTTCCTCACATTTCTGCTCAAAAACAAAGCGTCTGTCACCGGCAAAAAACTTTAACTCACCGAGTGTTTGTGATGAAAATAAATCACCGCGACCATCAGCCCTCCGAACCGAGACTTCAGGGAACTTTCCCCCAGAAAACAGCCTCCATCCCCACGAGTGACAGAGTCAGACAGGGTCCTGTTTACTGATGGGGGTTATGCATAACTATGTAATTTAGCGCGAAAAACTTTCTCGGATGTTTGGTGGGTCAGGATCTCAAGCACTACATATTATAATGGCATCCATATGATTATAAACTGTCCGCAGGTTTGGATTAACAGGGGGAACACCTGGGAAACACCGACGTCATCAACATGACGTGTACCGTCACGCCTCTTTAGGAGCCGCACCTGTGTGAATTACACACGTGAAGGCGGAGATGCTTCGCTCTGTGTGAATCACCATAGCCGGAGAATTGGCGAACCACCGCTCCGGAGAAAAAAGGGCTAGTATCTTTTGTGCTGCATTTGTGTTTATAAGCATTGTACATTTGTATGTATTTCGCCTTCTTGCAGAGGTGTGGGTTTACTGCTTACATGTAAAACAATGACATTTTATTTTGAAATTTAAATTTTATTTTGAAACGAAATAAGGGAAGTAATGGGCTACGATCGCGGGCTTTCCGTGCACTCAGTCTGACACTGGCCTGCTGAAGATGGATGAATGGAGAAACATCAGCAGGGGATACTACTACAGTGACCTTTCACTTGCCGCCAACCCGTGGGCAGACAGAAGCTCCGCAGCAAAGTTTAGACGGTAAGTTTCATTTGAGATTGATTTATAGTATTCGCTTCAAACCATGCATCAGTTATGCAACATAAGTTTAATAGGTCCTGACTGCTGGTTCTTCTGGTAATAGTTAGCTAACTGGCTAACTGATGCTGTCTAAAGCTAACAAAAGTCCACAAATAGCTAGCTAACCAACTACGTTAGGCTAACTGGCCCCTGGCGATAACTAGCCACATAATGATCCCTGAGACTAAATTTAGGTAGTATTTTGTTTTCAAATTGTGAAAATGTAAATAATCTCTCTGCTTTGGCTATTCAGTGTTAACTGTTGTAAGTAAACTGCTGTATACTTTTATGATAAATATTGGTTTAATAAGACAAAGTGGAAGTTGCCTTACTTATCATTCACTGTGACGCAGAGCAGCCAAGTGAGTAAAAAGTAACGATTTAATGCAGGTTTAAGTTTTAATGATCTACAGTATGTGTTTGGGAAATCTTTAAAGGTTTACAGTTAAATATAATCATTATAACCTGTGTTTTTTTTCTTGTTTTTATTTTTTTACACAGCTCTACAGTGAATTCCAGGGGATCACCAATAAAAAAATTGCTTTTCCCCCATTTGCTTCACCCAGCAAGAATACAACCCAGCCACTAAATATCTACAAAGAGAAGGAGGCTGGAAGTTTTGATGGCAGATGAGCAACAGGTAAGGATGCTTTAATGCATCACGTGTTTTGTTTTCTCTCCATTTGTGACAAAAGTCAAAAACTACATCAGATACAGAGATACTGGAATATCAATAATCACTTGTAGTTTTTAGTTGTGGTAAGTCCTATTGAGATGAAAGTGTTAATGCTATCCACTCTTGAAAAGGCAGTGTTTCTTGAGGGTTTCTCGTGCCTACAGTATCTATTTGTTAATGGCAGTTATATTTTGGATCAAGTGCTCTCATAAATAAATGGAATGTTTTGTTTTTTTCACAGTAACATTTTTTTCGTGTTATTTTACATTAGACATGTAAAATCACATGTTTATTTTTGTAACTTTACCTACATTTTTATGTAACTTAAAAATACAGGGAAAATTCTGTAAAATAAACAGGGAAAATTCTGTTAAATTACAGATTTTCTTTTACAGTGTACAGTGTTATCAACACAGAAGTTTATATAGTCCGTTATGCAACCTGTTAAACTGTCGATGTCCTCCCCATGAGAAACACACAGTTCTTCCCACACAGTTGAGTCAAAGCAGTCCCTCAGAGCCTCCTCAGACTCCTCAGTCCATGCTTTAACTGTGCTGGTTTCCATTGGTTGCCTGTTAACAAGGGGCTTGTACACAGGCAGGAGATGCACCAGGCTGTGGTCAGACCTTCCCAGGGGAGGGAGGGGGGATGAGTTGTATGCCTCCTTGATGCTGGCATACAATAAGTCCAGTGTTTTATTGTCTCTGGTGTGGCAGGTGACATATTGTGTGAATGTGGGCAGGGTGGAGGACAGAGAGGCATGTGAAGTCCCCAGAGATGAGGAAGAGGGCCTGTGGGTGCTGTCTGCAGTGAGCTTGTGGAGGATGTCACAAGCTGCATCAGCGTTAGCAGAGGGGGGGATGTACACAGCAAACACGATCACCTGTGTAAATTCCCTCGGGAGGTACGGCCTCATGCTAACAGCTAGAAGTTCGATGTCCTTACTGCAGACCTGTTCTTTAACAGTGATGTGCCCAGAGTTACACCAACTGTCATTAACAAACACAGCCAGCCCTCCTCCTTTCCTCTTACCGCTCTCTGCCGTCCTGTCTGTCTGCCGCAGTTGAAAGCCGTCCAGGTTAGCGTCCGTGTCCGGGGTCAGCTCCGTTAGCCACGTCTCAGTGAGCACCATGATGCTGCACTCGCGGTATGATGCCGGGTCAGCGCCGTTAGCTCATCCATCTTATTGGGGAGAGATCTTACATTCCCCATGATGACAGACGGGAGGACGGGTCTGTAGCGTGTCCTCCTGCTACGTCGAACAGCTCCGGAACTGCACCCGCGTCTCCTCCTCCTCCTCAGCTTGCGGGGGACATCAGGCCGCTCGTGCGGCGGCACAGGCTCCCCGGACAAGGCGGAAAATGTTGAAAAAGAAGTATTGAGACCAGAACGAAAAAAAAGCAAGTCTGGTCTCCATACTGCTCAAAGAGAGAGCTCAAAAGAGTAGTAAAAAAGAATAGTTAAAAAGTGCAAAAGAAATATAAAAAGAGGAAAAAACTCAAAAGTGAGCGAGAGCTGCTGTAACAGGCTGCCACTCACGCGGCGCCATCTTTGATGAAGATAAAAATAATCCAGTTTCTTCGTGGTGCTGGTTCTGAATTGTACACAGTTTAAACCACAGATGTGTTGAAACGTTACTTTATTTATGTCAAATTTTAAATGTTGTGTTTTCCCGTCTGTGTTTGTTTAGCTCAGGAGAACATCATGTTTGTCTTCAAACACCTGCATCCCTCTCCACAAACACAGCTGTGACAATGTCAGACAATGTCCTGACGCCTCGTTAGAAATTTCCGGTGGCAGTTGTTGAAACACAGCGTTGAACAGTTGTCTCTGGCTTCACATCCTTCTCACTTAGCTGGTGCTGAACAAATTTAAAATACATTTCAAACAGTCGGAGTTTGTTCTGCATTCAGAGTTCGACTCGAACAAACCTGGAGAAATGAATCCTGACAGAACTCAAGCTGCAGATATTTTATCAACTTTTCAGTCAATGTTTAACATTCAGCATCTGTTTCACGTCTATTTTTAACCAACACCTGCTCACACACACACGCACACACACAGAGTCTAGGATAAGTTAAACAGCTAAAAAGAAGTGAAGGAGTGACACTGTGAGATGTTAAAGCTCCATTTAAAGGTGTACAGGTGAGACCTTGATGTCTCCCCTGACATCATCATCATCATCATGCTGTAAACAATCATCATCATCATCACAGAGGACGGCCCCCGCTCACCACCACCTGCCACCTTCATCGTCTTCATTATTGACCGTTTTGTTGTGTTGTGACGCATTATGAGACACGTGGAACAAATTATTTCTATCATCACCTGCAGCTGCTGCGATGCGGTGAGGACGCTGGAGCCGTTTTGATTGTCTGTAATAAATAACCCTTCAGAGGGAGATAAATAACTCCTCCAGAGTGTCGGCTCGTTGCAGCTCGCTCTATGGAGAGGAGGCCGAGTTCGGAGCAGAAACTCCTGTCTGCTTTTCATTTTTTCCTCCTCTCCTCTCTCCATTAGAAGCTTCCCCTCGTATTAATTTTCTCAACAGATTGCGGTGTTGAATTAATGCATTTTTCAGAAGAAGCTCCACCAGCAGCAGCAGCAGCAGCAGCAGCAGGCTCGCCTCACATCTCTCAAGAACTCAATTACTCTCAACATTTAAAATAAATAAATTAAAGGTGTCCTGTACCCGGCAGCTGCATCATTACAAGTGCTCCTGGGAGACCAAATTAAGGCACTGAATGTATATCTAATATACAACCCCACTAATGATACGTGTTAAAAGAGCTGCGATGTAGGCGCTGCTTAAAAATTACACGGGTCATTATGGCGAGTTGAGGCCAGATTTATCTGCTGCCAACAAAACACATAATTTGTTTTACCTGGTAATCACACAGGCCGGCTAATTACATGTGAACACAAAAGTCCACTTTATGTGCGTGTGTGTGTGTTATGGTGATGGATGCTACAAAAAATGTAATTTTATACAAACTGACTCACTTTCATGGAATATTCAGCTCTTATTATGTTTTTATGTTGTTTTTATTGCTGCAACAACTGAACATGTTTCTCCTAATGTAAACATCAGGCCACTGGAATACACAGTGTGTAAGTGCGTCTCTTAATACTGTCTGACTTCCTGTCTGTGGCTCATTGGTTCCTACTGAAGGTTTAAATCTTTAAAAATCTCCTCAGTAACATACGGCTTCATGTTTAAACAGCTGCTCACTGTAATTTTTATCAAACAAACAGGAGGACACAGAGACTTTGTTTGGGACTATTTTCAGCAGCGTACTGATCCACCAAGGTGACCAAAGAGTTCGACAAAATCTAAAGACACCGCTCTGTTCAGTTCTATTATCTCATCACTCCGTTTTTTTGGTTCAGAGGAGGTTATTCTACAGTGGCTGATGGGAGCAAATCACAAGTCAGAAAACAGAGTTGCAAATTCCATAAACACAACAACATTAACTTGGAAACACACCAGAATCTTATCAAATGGAGAGGGCGGGGCTTGTACTTGTTGAATCTGATTGGGCAGACCAGTGGAAATGTGCAGAGGTCCACGCTGACAGGAGATCATACAGAAGAAGACGACAGGCTTGGTTATTACACTCTACATCAACAGAGGTAAACTGGTGAGAAAACAAGTTTTTTGTTATATAATATTGTGAATAGTTCACAAGTGTCAGTAACATTTAACATGACTTTGCTGCTTTGCTGCTCGCTCCGGTTGCCCATGCTAACCTACAGTGCTGAAAGAGTGGATGCTGTATGTGTTGGTTTTTTTGTTTTGTTAATTTTTTTGTTGTTGTTTCTATGTGACTTGAGGCTGCAAACTGAATTGCCCTGCGGGGATAAATAAAGCTGTTTGATTGATTGATTGAAAACCTTATGAACAACACGAACTGTTGATAAAGTTGATAAATGAATTAATCACATTAGTATCATACACATGAAAACACCTCCAGAAGACAAATTCATCTTCATTCTCTGTTACTGACGTGTATATATGATATTGGTTTATCGGATACAGAATCTGCCTCTGTATCTGGTAAAGACTGTGAACAAGGCACTGATGTAGTAAATTAAAAACTCTTTCTTGTTGTTCAGCAGTGCAACTTATTGCAATAATAATATAATTTTGGAACATTCATGATGCTTAAGTCATGACAGGAAGATGAAGCAGAACAATCCATCGAAATGAGTTCAGTTTCCATCATCAAAATCAGGATTGGTGATTGTTGCAGTATTATGGTCTCTCCAGCTAGCTTAGCGTTAGCTGTAGACTCTTCTCCTATGTGATTAAGACAATCAGCTGACTCGTATTTTGTTTTTCAGAGATCTTTTATTGAAGTGTTTGTGAACAGGATTGTTCTGAATCACCAATTTAATTTCAGATTCACGCGTGGATTGGAAATCTTATCGTTTGAGCTCTCTGAGGTGAGTCTGTGAATTTCATGACTGAAGATAAAATAATACAACTGTGATGAACATCGATCAGTCAGTTCACAGTGAATCAGTTCTCTGCAGGATGATGATGCTTCCTGTTAGGGATGGGCGAAAAAACAATCTTGATAATTATCATGATAAAATCTTGCACGATAACGATGATGATTATTTTCTATAAAGTTTTTTTTTTTTTAATCCGTTTTCCTCCGTTGATGCCCTCTCTGGGGAAGAATATTTCAGTATATCCTACCTCAAACCGGTCCTGCATCTTTTCAATGAAGGGCTATTAAAGCACGACAATGATGACACCAAGCTAACCAAAAACATCAAGACAACGGCCACTGAATATTTAAATGACAAATATGATGACGTGATCACTGATGACCTCCTGGACATGGCAATTATTGTAGATCCTAGATTCAAGATCATGTACATGAAGGGTGAGAAGATTGACACCACAAACACCAGAGCTATGACAGAGATGTTGGAAGAGGAAGGACCGGCAGGAGCCACAGAAGCAGGATTTGAGGGCGGAGCAGCTGCAGCTGTACCTACACCAGTAACGATGAAGAAGAAAACACTGGGTAGTTGTCCTACACCAGCACCACATCAGGTTCTACAGAAGAGGAGGCTATTGAAGGTGAACTGATAGTGATCAAAATTGTTTACATATTTATTATTTTATATAATCAATATTGAGTTCAACCTCTAAGTTATTTGAGAGACATTTGAAACTATTGAATGTTTATTTTCATTCTGACAATAAATAACCATAATTAACCTTCTGGTTTGTCTTTGGTTCTGTCCTAAGGAGAATACTCAGAATACTTAAAACTATATACATAAACATTATTTTTATTAATTTTAAATATATACTGTAATAATTATCGACATCAATCAATATAAAAAGACATATTGTGATACAAATTTTGTCCATAACGCCCAGCCCTACTTCCTGTTGCCTTCAGGTACTTAAAGCGAACAGAAATTCTGAATTTGGAGCTGAGTGAGAAGCTAAAGGACTTCATGGATAGTACAAAAAAAGAGAGCCTTAATTACATCGACACAACGCCACCATCATGGCCTCTGTCGGATGGCGAACATCTGCATTTTAAACGATTTAGTTTCCTCCCTCCTCCTCCTTGTCTCCCTCCATGTCTTTCGAGATCATTAACTTTATTGGATTGGACATTCCTGTTGCAAAAACAATTCAGCATAATCATTTGCAATGCAACTCCCCAGTGCAGGATGCAAATGCTGCTCGCGCTCGCCGCCCCGGCCTGGCAATTACTGACAGAGCACAGATGCGGGCGGCCGCTCAGTTAGAATAAAGTCGAGACTGCAAATAATGTGATTACTCAGTCATTACATATTGGAGTGCATTCATTACAGGCAGCAGTGGATTCTGGGCATTGTTGACATCGCCTTGGCACCGGCCGCCACCTAACAGGATGTCAAGACCAAAATGCCCATAATCTCAACTCCTCGCAGTCCAAGACTCCATGAACTCAGCGAGCTCCAGATGAACGTTTGTGATGCGAGCTGAATGCTGATGAGTGAGCGTCATGTGACTCACAGGTGGCGTCGAGTGGCAGGTCGGTCTCCTCACGTGTCAGGTGACACAGGGCGAAACAAGATGAAGGCAGAGATGCTTCAGGAGTTTGGTCTAAAGGTTGGAGAAGCACCTGTCCACCTGGGTCAGAAAAACATGCAGCCGCGTGTTAGTGTGTGTGTCTTTGTCCTCACTCTTCTCGAGGGTCTGAGGACGGAGGAAGTCGTTCACTGTGCAGACTGTAAAACTGACTGAGGTGATGGATGTGATTTGGGGTTTTATGAATAAATAAGACTTGATTTGGTTCGATTGGATTCGTCTGTATATTTTTGGAGAAACAAACTTTTGTGAGTCCTGAAAAAGTACATTACATTAAAAGACAAATTTTATGGTCACAGCCAGAACTCTTTTGTCTCCACATCTGTGAACCAGGTTTGGAAATTATTTTGGAGTAAATACTCAACTCTGTGTTAAATAATTTATTTAAAGGGGAATCCTGGTGTGTTTAAAACTAATGTCTAATAGGTACAAGTAGTTAGCTAATAGATAGTTCTGAAGTGGGTCGTGCAGGTCACCTCAGCCAGCAGCCATGATGGGGCTGTGATGGCTGCAACATAACCCTTAAAGACAACTTGGAATGTTAACGTTACATTAGTCCCATTTTCAGACTGTTGCTTTCAGTGTCTGTCATCATCACATAGAGGATCCCTCCAGAGAGAGAGAGGCCTTACTGTTCATCTTTGTTCAACCAGAAACAGAAAATACCTTCCTGAACTCGAAGGCTTGCTGCCAAACTACATCTGACACTTTCAGTATGAAGGACAGTGTCTGAGCATAAGAGAGAGGTTTAAGTAAAGTAACCACACTGCTTTCTTCTGTTCCCTGTTTTCTGGTCCATTCATGACATCAAACATGACCAAAGTCCTGATAGGGAAGTCTCACCACTCAGTAGCCATCTTGGTGTGGCCCCCAGGCAGTTATTATTGGCTGAGGTCGCAGTCACACATACATGACTGCAGACGGATGAAGACCTCCTGCTGCTGCTGCCAGAACTTCACTTCACACTATTACCAGGACAGACCAACTGCATGTAGAGAATCTTAGACTTAGACTTAGATAGAATTTATTGTCATTCATTGTGCAACAAATGATCACAGAACGAAATTTCGTTTCAGGTGCTCTGCATAGAATTCAAATATGAAATTATATATGTATAAAAAAAACACAATAAGAATAATAAAAATCAAAAACAGTAACATACTTGCAGATTAGTGAAAGTGACATTTTTGAGATTAGGTAGTGCAAATATTTTAAAGTGACAATTGTCACTAAGAGTTCAGCAGTCTGGGGACATGGGTGAAAAGCTGTTACAAAGCCTTGTGGTCCTGCACCGAATGCTGCAGAACATCTTTCCAGAGGCCAGCACGGAAAACAGTCCATGGTGAGGGTGGGAGGAGTCATTGATAATATTCCCAGATCGGGACATGCAGCACTTGGGAGCAATGTCTTGAATGGAGGGGAGAGAAGTCTGAATGATTTTCTCTGCTGTCCTCGCCACTCTCCTCATATTCCTCCAGGCAGAGGCTTTGCAGCTTCCACACCACATGGAGATGCAGCTGGTCAGGATGCTCTCTATGGTGCTTCCCTAGAATGTAGTGAGGATAGGTGGGGGCAGGAGGGCTTTCCTAATCCTTCGCAGGAAGTGCAGACGTTGCTGTGCCTTCTTGACCAGTGCCGCAGAGTTCACAGACCAGGTGAGATTGTCTGTGATGTGCACCCCCAGGCACTTGGTGCTGCTGACCACTTCAACCTCCATGAGAAGTGGAGCGTGGCTGGGCTGCTTCTTCCTGAAGTCGACAATGATCTCTTTGGTTTTGTCCAAGTTCAGGATCAAGTTGTTTTTGCTACACCAACCCGCCAGCTGCTCCACCTCCTCCCTGTAAGCCAGGTTGTGGTCATCCCTGATGAGGCCCATCACTGTTGTGTCGTCCACCAACTTCACAGTGGTTGGTGGTAGCCCTTGGGACGCAGTTTTGAGTCATCTGAGTGAGAGCAGGGGGCTCAGGACACAGCCTTGAGGGGAGCCTGTGCTGAGGGTGATGACACTGGAGGTATTATGACTGACCCACACTGACTGTGGTCTTTCAGTGAGGAAGTCTAGCAGCCACATGCACAGGGGGGTGCTGAAGCCCAGGGGTCCCAGTTTGTCTACCCAATGCTGTGGAATGATGGTATTAAATGCTGAACTGAAGTCGTGGAACAGCATCCAATGTGTGTTTTTCTCCTCCAGGTATGCAAGGCTCAAGTGAAGAGCGGTGGAGATCGCATCCACAGTGAAGCACTTCATCATAAAAGGAGTGAGTGTGATGGGCCGGTAGTCATTGAGTAGTCATTTGAGGTTTCTTTGGCACTGGGATGATGGTGGTAGTTTTGAAACATGATGGGACTTTGGCTTGATCCAGTGAGGTGTTAAAAATGTCCGTTAGGACTCAAGCCAGCTGATCTGCGTATTCCCTGAGCACCCGCCCAGGTATGTTGTCTGGGCCAGGAGCCTTCCGTGAATTGACAGTCCTCAGAGACCTTCGCAGCTCAGCTACACTATATTGCCTAAAGTGTTCACTCACCCATCCAAATAATTGAAATCAGGTGTTCCAATCACTTCTGTGGCCACAGGTATATAAAAGCAAGTACCTAGGCATGCAGACTGACAAACATTTGTGAAAGAATGGGTTGCTCTCAGGAGCTCAGTGAATTCCAGTGTGGTACTGTGATAGGATGTCACCTGTGCAACCAGTGCAACCAGTCCAGTCATGAAATTTCCTCGCTCCTAAATATTCCACAGTCAACTGTCAGTGGTATTATAACAAAGTGGAAGCAATTGGGAATGAGCAACTCAGCCACGAAGTGGTAGGCCATGTAAAATGACGGAGCGGGGTCAGCAGATGCTGAGGCACACAGTGCGCAGAACAGTCCGTAGAGAGCTTCGTGGAATGGGTTTCCATGGCTGAGCAGCTGCATCCAAGCCATACATCAGCAAGTGCAGTGCAAAGCGTCGGATGCAGCGGTGTAAAGCACGCCGTCACTGGACTCTAGAGCAGTGGAGACGTGTTCTCTGGAGTGATGAGTCACGCTTTTCCATCTGGCAATCTGATGGACGAGTCTGAGTTTGGTGGTTGCCATGAGAACGGTACTTGTCTGACTGCATTGTGCCAAGTGTAAAGGTTGGTGGAGGGGGGATTATGGTGTGGGGTTTCAGGAGCTGGGCTTGGCCCCTTAGTTCCAGTGAAAGGAACTCTGACATTTCAAAATGTCAGTATTTTACACAGCTCTAGACACTGCCATTGTGCAGGTAACACACAGGTTTCAGGGCATGTAAGAGGTGGCATGGAGGTTTGGGTTTTTACGACAAAAAGAACTTTTGTTAAAATCCGATGGTGAACTGTAAAGATGACTTGTCTGCGGATTTTCCAGAACAAATTCTTTCATTTAGAAGCGTATCCGTGTCCACTATAAAAGAAATATGCTTGGCTCAGTTCAAGATTTGGCACACACTCTATTCATAAAGCACCACTCCATATTACCAAGTGTGCCGGATATAGCCATGGCTATTAAACTAATTCTTACTCTACCTGTAACTTTCGCAAGCGCCGACAGAGTCTTCTCAAAACTTAAACTTATTAAGACATATATGAGAAGCACCATGGCATAGTCGGGGCTAGCCATACTGAGTTTTGAAAATAAACGCGCACGCAGTCTGGACTTAAAGAGGGTGGTTTGGGATTTCGCTCATCGATAAGCCCAAAGATCAAAGCATATATACTCATCTGCAAGCCTGTAAGAAAACATGTTGTCCTGTGAACGTGTATTCACAATTGACAATTTATTGATCTATTTGATTAAGTAATTTGAAATAAAAATAATTTGGCTGTAAGGGAAAAGCTTGTTTTGTCCTCACAGTACAGTTGTGTAACAATCTGAGTGAACTTTTTACAATACCTTTGATTATGAAATCCTGAACTTTGCAACAATGAGTAATGAGGAGGAGTCAAATGCGCAGAGGACCACGGGCAGAGTCACAGACAGCTCCTGGCATCATTACCGGCCATGCGCACTAATGATGTGTGTGTTTATGTGTAGTAGCGTTCGCAGATTCCCACATAAAAAAAAGGGATTAAATGTATTTTATCTAGCAAGTGTTGGTCAGTAAATTTACCAGTTACAATTCTGTCCCACCAGTCTTGACATGATATGCGTGTTGCATTTGCATCAGCGGGGAAGTGAGATCCAAGTGGTCTGTTGAGACGCATTTTAATGCCTGTGTGAACAGACGTACTTAGAGCTGTCCTATTGTACCAGGTGTAAAGAGCCTTTCAGACACATGTTGCAGACCGCAGACCGCCCCCCCACCCCGACAACCCTTAAAAATAAGAAAAAATATTTAATGGGGCCGACTCAAGGATTGTCGCGGGGGGGCCCCGCAGGTTTATGTTACGGTGCTGGCTCTTGCTGTTTTCTATGCCATCTCTTGCCAGACTTGAAGGCTGAGCTGCGTGCCTTTAGCATTTTGTGTACTTCATCACAGGGTTTTTGCTTGGCTCGGGTATTGATGAATTTGCTAGCGCTGACGTCCTCTCTGCATTTGTTGATGTAGGCTGACACAGACATGGCATACTCATCTATGTTGAGGTGATCATTGCAAGTGGCAGCTGGTTTGAGCATATCCCAGTCAGTGCACTCAAAACAGTCCTGTAGTGCCTCCATAGCCCCGTCAGACCACACCCTCACCTGCATCAGTGTAGGTTTTTATTTGATCAGCAGGGATTTATATGCTGGAATAAGCATAACAGATAGATGGTCTGAAGAGCCAAGATGGGGATGGGGGGCTGCTCTGAATGCATCTTTCATGGTGGTGTAAGCCATGTCTAATGTATTGATGTTGGCCTGGTTGAAATCCCCAGCAACAATGAAAAAGCCCTCAGTGTGAGTAGATTGCAACTCATTGATAGTCCTGTAGATAACTTTCATGGCCTCTTTAGTGTCAGCGCTGGGGGGCATGTACACAGCAGTGATGGAAACCAAGGTAAACTCCCTGGGCATATGGTCTGCAGTTTACATTCAAAGGGCTCTATCTTAACGATCTGAAACGCAAGTATCAAATGCAAAGCGCAAGTAGCTTTGTGGGCGGATCTCAGGCGCTGTTGCTATTATGCTGGCGGAATAAATGACTCTTGCGCCCGATGCAAATCTAAAATGGGTTGGTCTGAAGTAGCTACATTACTCATAGTTGTTGTTTGGGCGTAACGTGCAATAAACCAATCAGAGCATCATCTCACATTCCCTTTAATAGCAGGCGCGCTTGTTCCATGGTGGATTGCTATTATAATGGCGAATTTGCCAGGCGCACGCCAGGAACGGTTCACAGCCGAGGAGACCGACGTTCTCGTCAGGGCTGTAAAAGACCGAAAAGTGGCCTTGTATGGGGATGGGAGAAATCCATCCAAATTATCTTTGGTTAAACGGGTGTGGGAGGAAATTGCCACAATTGTTTCTACGGCTGGCATCCCCAGGACATCACACCTGGCCTCGGGAGCAGTGCGCATGAGCCGAGCAGTGTACAAGGGCCAGCTGAGGAGGGAGCCGCGCAAACACCAAGGTGCAGAGGATCCAGACCCACTACACGCCGTGGCAGCATTGTCAGACCGGACCGCACTGTCCGGGATGCGGCAAGGTATTGATGCCCGTCTTGACTGGGTGGCGATGTTGCTGCGGCCTCTCAGGCGCATCGCCTCAAGTTTCCAAACGCACCACCTGCTCCTGTTGAGCCCCTTCCTCCTCCTCCCACTCCATCTCCGTCCACCCGCTCCACTAGGAGCACATCGCGCATTGCCACTCCTGGAACCTCACGGCTACGGCGGGCGCGTCACATGCCTATCAGAGGGAAAAACAATTAGTTATTCTGTTTAAATCTTTTCAACTTTTTTTTGTATGGTTTGCAAAAATGGGAAGAGCTTCCTTGTAGATGAGAGAAGCAAAGTGTATGCACGTTGAGCACGCGCTACATTATGGCCAAGCATGCGCCCTTAAAATAGCATCTGAATAAGCGCCACTGACTTTAGACTAGGTTTTTCCTGGTCTGTTGCGGAATTGTTTTCTGAAACAGCAAAATAGCACCAGTGAACGTTTGCGCCGGAACACGCCTCCTCTTTTCGCTGAACCGCCCCAGGAGCGCAAATTTATTCCCTAATTTAAGGACGTGCGTCTGTGGATGGAAAATTCCAATGTGCGTCGAATGAAAAATAGGAATTATACAAGCGTCAGTGTACAAAGTCAATTGCGCTTAGTGCAAGATAGAGCCCAAAAGCTCAATGTCCGGTGAGCAATGGCTTGAGACAAACTTAGAATTTATATCAGAATCAGAATCAGAATCAGAAATACTTTAATAATCCCAGGGGGAAATTATTTTTGTTACACACTCCAGATATACAAACAACATATATTATACAAGCAACATATATTAAGAACAAAATATAAATATATATATATATATATATATATATATATATATATATATATACATATATAAACTATATATATATATATATATATATATATATATATATATCTATAACAATATATAAAAGATCAATGTACAGTTTAAATAATGTGCAAAAAGTGCAAACAAAAAGAAACAAAAAAAAAAGAAGAATGATTAGTATTAGTATTTAGTATTAGTATTTTTGCTTGAGTCAGGTTACAGAAGGAGGGGTGTCTGACTCTCTTAGGGAGGCGTTATAAAGTTTAATGACCACAGGCAGGAATGATTTCCTATGGCGCTTTGTGGTGCATCTGGGTGAGAGGAGTCTTCCACTGAATGTGCTCCACTGCTGGGCCAGTGTGTCGTAGAGAGGGTGTGTGACATTATCCAAGATGGACTTAAGCTTGGATAGCATCCTCCTCTCTGCCACAGTCGTCAGAGTGTCCAGCTCCTCCCCCACGACATCACCAGCCCTCCTGATCAGTTTGTGTAGTCTGTTGTTATCTGCTACCTTCAGCCCACTGCCCCAGCATGTGACAGCGAAGAAGATCGCACTGGCCACAACCGACTCATAGAACATCCTCAGCATTGTCCGGCAGATGTTAAATGACCTTAGCCTCCTTAGGAAAAAGAGTCTGCTTTGGCCTTTTTCATAGACCGCCTCGGTGTTTCTAGTCCAGTCCAACTTATTATTAAAGTACACCCCCAGATATTTATATTCCTCAACAGTGTCCACAGGGACCCCATGGATGGAAACAGGGGTCACTGGTGTTTTCGCCCTCCTCAGATCCACTATGATCTCCTTTGTTTTTGTCACGTTGAGCTGCAGATGATTCCGTTCACTCCGAGTGACAAAGTTTTCCACAACAGTCCTGTTTTCACTCTCATCACCCTTCTCGATGCAGCCAACTATTGCTGAATCATCAGAAAACTTCTGAAGGTGGCAGGACTCAGCGCAGTAGTTGAAGTCAGAGGTGAATAGGGTGAAGAGGAAGGGAGAGAGGACAGTCCCCTGTGGGGCCCCAGTGTTGCTGACCACCCTGTCTGACACACAGTTCTGTAGGCATACGTACTGTGGTCTGCCCATCAGGTAATCAACAATCCAGGACACAATCGGGGCCTCAACCTGCATGGCAGCCATCTTCTCTCACAGTGCTCGCCGGCTTGTCCAGATGAGTGTAGACTCTGTTCAGCAGGTAGATGATGCTGTCCTCAACTCCCAGGCGGGGCTGGTAGGCGAACTGTAGTGGATCAGTGAAGGGCCTGACCATAGGCCTTAGCTGCTCCAGGACGAGCCTCTCCAGGGTCTTCATGATGTGGGACGTCAGGGCCACCGGTCTGTAGTGCTGAGGGCCGCTGGGACGTGGTGTCTTTGGCACAGGAACGAGGCAGGATGTCTTCCACAGCACAGGAACCCTCTGGAGGTGCAGGCTCAGGTTGAAAACTTGACTGAATACTCCACACAGCTGGGGGGCACAGGCTTTAAGCACCCTGGGAAGAACACCGTCAGGGCCTGCAGCTTTGCCGGAGTGGAGTCTCGTCAGCTGTTTTCTCACCAGGTCAGTCGTGCAGAACACCGTAGAGGTGACAGTTGGGGGAGAGGTGAGGTCCTCAGGTTGTGGAGGACATGATGCAGAGCAGGGGGGAGGGGTGGAGTAGGTGGGTGTGAATTGAGGTGGAGGGGGGCAGACGAGGGTTCTGTAAGGAGGAGGAGGGGGAGGTAAAGTGGCAGTTGTTGTTGGGCAGCCAGCAGCAGAGTTGTGGGAAAGTGGCCGCAGTATCAAACCTATTGAAAAAAGAGGTTCAGTTCACTGGCCTGGTCCATACGGCCATCCAACCCCATGCTACCAGTCCTCTGGAACCCTCATGTTGTTTCTCTTAAGTTTATTCTCCAGTTTTCTCCTGTTATTGTCTTTAGCCTCCCTGATGTTAAGTTTGAGTACCCCCTGCACTCTCCTCACCTCATCACGGTTGCCCTCTCTGAACGCTCTTTTCTTTTCATTAAGGATGGCCTTGATGTCCTTAGTGATCCAAGGTTTATTATTAGCGTAACAGGTTACAGTCCGAGTAGGGACATTGCAGTCCACAGAGAAGTTTATGTAATCCATGATGCACTCTGTGAGCCCATCAATGTCCTCCTTGTGGGGCTCACAGAGTGCAGGCCAGTCAGTTATTTCAAAGCATCCCTGCAGTGCCTCATGAGCCTCCTCAGACCACCTCCTCACAGTCCTTGTGGTCGTAGGCTTCCTCTTCACCAGAGGCACATAGCAGGGTTTGAGGTGAACCAGGTTGTGATCTGACCTGCCCAGAGGGGGGAGAGAAGAGGAGATGTATGCATCCTTAATGTTAGCATACATAAGGTCCAGGGTCCTCTCCTCTCTGGGAGGACAGCTGACGTATTGTTTGAATGTCGGCAGAACTGTATCCATGGTAACGTGGTTGAAGTCTCCCGACATGATGATGAGGGCACTGGGGTGTTTAGTTTGAAGCTTGGAGATGCTGGTGTGTATGGTACATACATACACCAGTTGTTGTTGATGTATATACATAGACTACCCCCTCGGGATTTACCGCTGAGTGTGCAACTCCTGTCAGCACGATATAAAACCAGACCCGCGAAGCTGACAGCATTGTCTGGGATGGATGAGTTTAGCCATGTCTCTGTCAGAATTATTGCGCAACAGTTCCTCATTTCTCATTTTCCCCCGACAGCCACGCTTCCGCCTCCAGTCACATCGCCTCCGCTTGCTCCTATGTCCGCTTGTGATGCTAGGAGCGTCCATAGCAACTGGGTCCTAGTGGGTTTGCACTCAATCACACCGTCTCCGCTTGCTCCTCTGTCCGCTTGTGATGCTAGCAGCGTCCATAGCAATTGGGTCCTGGTGGCATAGCACTCCATCACACCGTCTTCGCTTGCTCCTCTGTTGGCTTGTGATGCTAGGAGCATCCAAAGCAACTGGGTTTTGTTGGCGTAACACTCCGAGGCCATGTAAACACTCCCGAGTAGTTGTGTCTATGAAGCTGAAGTCACTAGATGATCGTAACTCCATATTCCAATTCCAATATTCCGATATTCTAAACTATCACAAGCCAGTGTAGCCTGCCAATCAAGTAAAAATATTTGAGGTGATTGGACGAACCATCCGTCCATCAACCAATCAGATGAACGGTAGCAGAGTTCTTCCACCAGAGGAGCCAGATGGTGAATCAAACTCTGACATCTGTGGAGAGAAAACACTTCTGAAATAAACTCTGATGCTACGCTACAAACTCTGACGCTACGCTAACCTCTGGAGGAGCTGCCATTTTGTTTTCAACAGTCACTTCTGTCGCTGCTCGTCACACCTGTACAGAATTGATTGGTTCAGCTGTTGTGTGTTTGGCCACAAGAGCAGAGGTTGAAGCCTAGTGAGCTGGATTCATAAGATCACGTAATATCAGGTTTAAAACAATAGTCCAAAACTATCCATGTGGCTTCAGGATGGCTCAGTCCAGAGAGCTGTGACGTGACACCGTCAGCTCCTTCCACCAGAGCACAGATGTTTATCTGCAGCCGAAACACATCTGTAGAAACTGACGTGGATCTCAACTGCGCATTCGTGTCGGAGCAGCAACACAATTGGCTGAAATGTTTCCTGGTTCAGCCCTGTGTTAAAAAAGGGTTACACCTGACACACACTAACGATGGCATAAAGATGGTGACAGATCGAGATGATATCATATCTGTGATATCAGAGCCAGCAGGTCCAACATCACTGTACTGTGACCTGTAAGACAAAGCCAGGGGCTTTAAACAAACCTCAGGGTCGACTATGAGATTAAATTTATTTATTTAGTGTAATAACACAGCCTGTATATTCACGTCCCCAGTTATTACAGCCGAGTTGGATCAGTCAGTGTGATAACATTATTTTGGGATCCCGTTCAGTGAGTAATTAACACAAAGTGGTGTGTGTGTTTTTTATTACAGAGATTAATGTCTTCTCTACCAAACCTCATCTGTAATTTTACACGGTGGTTTCATGAAGACACAAACACTTTAAAACTTTACGCAACTACATTTGACATATTGCATCTTTAAACCGAGTAAACAGGTTAAACCCGGGCCTGTCTGAGCGCTGACGAGCTATATATTTTAATGTCTGTGCAATAAATTAAAGAGCAGTTTAATTTAGCAATTTGGTGCAATATGTTAATGTGTGAAGAAAGAAGGATTCATCCCGTAATACATTCAATGAAATGAAATGAAATAACATATATTTGAAAGTGTAATTTTTCTTTAACACACATTATTATTATTTCAATCCTTGTAATTGAAACTGCAATCCAGGCAACTTGTATTAAATTAGATTGTGGCAAAATTGCACCTTTGGTTTGCCAAGGCTGACTGAGTCCTTGCATCAAATGAATTTAATTATTCCTGTAGCCCATATATTATTAATCATCTATATTGATTTCTGAACTCCCAGACTGCTTGTGGATATGCAAATGCAGCCGCAGCAATATCGGGATGGGCTCATTTGCATGGGAGCCCATTATTATTTTATAAGTAAATTTTAATGTGGACTCAATTAAAACTCAGCCAGTGGAACAGCTAAATTGGCCCAAGGTATGAGCTTTCTGAGATTCATGTGCGGAGCCGGGATATATCAATTAGTAAAGATCAAACTTTGGCTCCTCTGGAGGGGAAAGAAAATGCTGGAATTCAATCAGAGCAACTGCAGCGCGCCTTGACTCGCCGCGTCCATCTTTGGTGGGTTTTATTCCTGTGGAAACGGTCCAGGTTGTAATCAGATCTGCCAAATGGAATTATAACCCGGAAAATATCCTGCATTCAGCCAGAGTATCGACAGGGTGGTGGTGGTGTGGGGGGAGGGTCACTTCATATTTTATCACCTTTAATGTGACCCTCCTGCTCCCATCACAGGTCACACATCGGGCCTTGTTTTAATAAACCTCACTGAAAATTACCTTTAAGATTGTAGTTTAAATACACACAAATCTCACAGGCTGATATATCGTGTTGATTCAGCTTCTCTCTGATTCAACTGAAGATGTTTTTTTTCCACAAAGCTCGGCTCGACAGGTGTGGGAGACAGAGCAACGTGATAACCCCCATAAGAGGAATCACCACGTCTGGAGAAGACATGCTGGAAATGTCCGATTGACGACTTCTGAGATTTCAACCACAGGAAAACGTGGGATATGAGGAAAAACTGGAAATGTGATCGAGGCTTTATATCTTTTTGATCTCTACAGCAATTTAAAGTGTAATAATTTGGCGGTTATAGAATGTAGGTGTTTTTTTTTTTATTCCAACCTCGACAGAAATGTGACAGCATTTTATTTTTCACATAAAAATGAGTAAAAACGACTGAACCATTGTTTGTACATGTTTTCAAGTTGACGTTTGGTAGAAAACTTCCAGGGTAGAGTCAGTAGCCCTTACATACACAGCATCTCCGCTTTCACGTCTGTAATTCACACAGAAAGCCGGCACTGCGGCTCCTAAATTTAAGGAGTCCGTGGGTTTCAATCCAAACCCACGGACAGTTTATAATCATATGGATGCTGTTATAATGTGTAGTGATTGAGATCCCGACCCACCAAACATCCTGGAAAGTGACGGCGCTAAATTACATAATTATACATAATCACCATCAGTAAACAGGCCGCTGTCTGAGTCTGTCACTCGCGGGGACGGAGGCTGTTTTCTGGGGGAAAGTTCCCTAAAGTCTCGTTCCGGAGGGCTGACGGTCGCGGTGATTTATTTTCATCACAAACACTCGGTGTGTTAAAGTTTTTTGCTGGTGACAGTCGCTGTTTTTTGAGCAGAAATATGAGGAAGAGTCGGGAGGACAGACGCTTCTCCACATACAGCTGTGGTATTCCTTTCCTCATATAAGTTGCCAAGTACAGTTACAGTTACTACATTACTGTTGTTCGGTCCTGTAAAGTTGCTTTGTGGGGCATTTCTCTGTATTTAGTTGAGTGAAGGATCTGTGCAGTTATCAGACTGCGCGATGGACACGCCCTCGCTCCGCGCCTCCGGATTATCTGTCTTACAGGGGACAGCCTTCCATTCCGACACCCCTCCATTGCGAAACCCCTCCATTCCGAAACACCCCCACTCCGAAACACCGCTGTTCCGACCCTCCCCCCAAAACACCGCTGTTCTGAAATCGATTTTCAAGTTTACATTACTTCCTACAACACACACTGCCGTCCGCTCACCAGCCGCACTCACACAACTCATTGTTTTTTATTGCTAGGCCTTTGTCACTATCTTCATTATTATGTAGTATATTTTCGCTTGCAGCAAACACATTTAAACGTTTGTCTAATCTTTTTACACGCGCTATCCGTGGTGCTGAAATCCCCACTTCCAGCCGCACTCGCACAATTCTGAAATAAAATGTGGCCCATGGGTGCAATCTGCCGGGGAATGACCCCTCTTGTCGTTCGTTTTAACATAACTTGTCTTTGTGGAAGGTTAACAATGTATGAGTGGATTGAGCAGTGCTGCTCAGTTTGTCTTTGAAAAAAAAAGAACCCATATCAGGCTGTGTCTGAATATGCACGAAGATCGGTATAACGCATTGGAGCAATTTTCATACAATTTCGTATATTTAGCATGATAAAGTAATTTCAATTCAACATAGCCATTTGTCCAGCTGAAGCATAATGAGCGTTATGTCATTAATATGAAGTAGGCTTGTTTTGCGGTTAATCAGCCACATGATCCGTTTGAACCCACAAAGGAAAAAAGGATAAATGCGCAGCCTCCGTTTCCTTTCTGATTGTGTCTGTTCGGAGTGGGGGGGTTTCGGAATGGAGGGGTTTCCCCAATAGACTTTTCGGAATAGCAGGGGCTTTGAAAAAAAGGGAAACCCCGCCATTACGATGTATTGAAGTCTATTTTCGGAACAGCGGGGTTTCGGAAAGGCGGGGTGTAACCCTGTTCACACTGGGACGGCTCACCAATAATGCAGCCCTGATACTACCTCCAGAGGCGGATCAGCGCCGGAGCGAAATTTCCCCCCTCTCCGCATCTGAAACTTTCACACAGGGGAGGGCACGGAGAATTGGCGCAGGATCCCCGCATGCAAACGGCAGTGTGAAAGAGGCTAGTGACTCAATATAATGTATAAAACTGGTCTTATTCTGGATCTCTGTCTCCTCTCTATTACGTTACGTTATGAAGTAAAATCCATTTCCCCTCCAGCTCCGGTCAGCAGTCAACATTACAGAACAGAAACACACAACAATGGAGGTCACCTCGGGATCACTGCTGCAGTCAGGCTGATCAACAGGAGTGAAGATTTCTCACCTTTTTAATCCCACAAGTTACAAAGTCATCTGTGAGCTCTGCTCCTGTCAGTGAACATCTCTGGATCAGAGCAGAATCCAGGTGTTTATTCCTCCTGAAGGTCTGGATCTGATCCGATCTGAACATTTTCTTTGTTTTGATAGAGACTGGCAGAGGTTACATATTTTATGTTTAAATGGCAAAATAAATAATTGGATTGCAACATGAACAAACTGTTCCTGTAAAACATGACCAGATAATTGAGTGCAGCTTCAGAATAAAGTTGCGAGTGTTTGAATAAAGTTGTGTGTTTGAATAGTTATAGATAAACATGGAGTCCAGTAGGGTGGAGCTGATGGAGTGGTTGTAATCTGGTAGCAAGTTTGAATTTACGTCTGTATTTTTGGCTCCCAGTCAAAGCTTTTAAAGTTAATATCACAAGCTGTCACAACTTATTTATGTGCTGTAAGTACTTGAGCACAGCTCTGGATCACAAACAGCTCCGTCTATTTTCATCTCACTAACCTGATATTTCATGTGTGTCTTGGATCCCGACGAGCAGCTGGAACAAATACACACTATTAACATGAGTGATAAGACTCCCCACAGGACGCGCTGAACATAATATATCTGATAGAGTTACTGATCGATAAAAGTGACTTGTTGATTACTTAAACAGCTGTTCACACTGCTGGACTCTCAGAAAAGTCACTTTACAGCCTGAGACTGATCTGGAACAAGGACAAGCTTCAGTTCAGTTTGTTTATGTTATGGAGATGGAAGAGGACGAGACGCCAGCACAACACAGGCTGAATAAAGTATTGATCTCAACTGAAAACTTCAGAATCCAGATTCATGTCAGATACAAACTGTGTGGACGCCACTTACCAAAATGCTTCACTCATGAAGGGACTAAGTTTTCCTTCAACTGAAAACCTCTCTGTCTCTCTTTCCGGCATCAAACTGCAGAAACCGACTTTCTTCTCTGACACAGTGCAGAGACTGCCACTCCGAATACCTGTCAGGCTGAAACGATGTTTGGGATGTTTCTGTCTCAGATCTCCATCCTGGGAAGCTTCAGTGAGTCTAATGCCGTGATGTAAATGAGTCTGAGTCACTCAGCTGTAGCTCAGCGGGTAGAGCAGGTCGGCTAGTGATCAGAAGGTCGCTAGTTCAAATTCCAGCTCCGGGATGAGCTGAGCTGCATGTCTAAGTGTCCTTGCGCAAGATACTGAACCCCAAATTGCTCCTGATGTGATGGCCTCTGCCATCGGTGAGGGCCCTGCGATGAGCTGGTGACTTGTCCAGGGTGTACCCTGCCCTCGCCCAGAGACAGCTGGGATTGGCTCTAGCAAAAAACCCTGCAACCCAATAAAAGGGATAGAGCGGTTACCGACAATGGATGGATGTATTATCATCATTTTGTATTAGCAAAATCATCAGGGTAAACCCACTTAATGATTGACTGATTTAAATCTTTGCAGAGAAAACACTGCAGGAGAAAACAATATATATTAATACCTGCTCGTAAAGTAGAGGTAAGAAGTGTGCTGCCAACTGTGGCTGCTGCTAGCTCGTTAGCTCAGTTAGTCATTCATCCAGCGGTCTGTTCTTGAAACACCAGGAGAGTGTTGTGCTGGAGGCTAATTGGTTAGCATGCTAACTTCAGTAGACATCTCTGCAGCCACACAGACTCATAACCTCAAAACTGATGTTTCTTCTTATTGTCTTGATTGTTTTTATTTAATTGTTGAACATTTTCAAATACAATTCTTACATATTACATCTTCAATGTATTAAATGAATCAGAGGTCACTTTACGTTTTCTTGTTTATGTCTCCATGAAGCCTTAAACTGCTAATATTTATTTATTTATCTGTATAAAACACTGTATGACTTGCAGCATTCTGCATACAATCACCTGATTATCAAAATGGTTTCATGCTGTACGCTGCCAGAGTTTTTAGGCATAAAACACAAACAGGTCTTTCCTCATTTCCGTCCGTGTTCACGATAAACCTAAGGGCTATGTAGGCATTGCCATATTTCCTGCTCCATAATTCTCGACCGAAGGACTAGCAGAAGAGCTTGTGTTCGTCTCTTCTTTGAGATTTGTGAGCTGGTGTCAACACAGAGTGTTTTATTTTGAAAAGTAACCGGATGTTATATTGTTATTTCAGCGCTTGACTTCCTGTCTGCTCTATGCAAAATTCAGCTGAATTGCTGCGTCGTGCTCTGGCATCCGCCAGATATAGAAGTCCTGCGTATCTGTGCCCCACTATTTGAGAAGTACTGGTGTAATGTGACATCCTGAATCAAAGGCGACCAGCTGATCCTGACAGAAGAAACAGAGACAGACATTATTTACTCAGTGTGATAAACTCATACTGATACTGAGTGTTTTTCTAGTGTTATCTGGTTTCATGTGGACTTACCGCTCGGCACAGCAAACATCTGGTCCACTGCACACTAGTCACAGGCGGTCGCTCTGTTTCATGTTAATCAGTGAATGTCTTAAAGTTTCTATCAATTGCACAGAAATGCTAAGATCAGACAGAGCAGAGTCCTCTGGAAGACCTCCGGTCGGCCTTATCACCTGCTCCGAGCCTGTGTTCATTCAGCGTGGTGCAGGACAGAAAGCTACTGTGAGGATCTGGACCATTCGGGATCAAAATCTGCTTCTTTGCCTTGATTGACGAATGTTTCCACCAGTCGGAGCAGTCAGAGCTCACTGCTACAATACTTTAACAGGGATATAAACCTGGTGTCCTGTAAGCGGTTCTCAGGTCACTCAGGGTCCTTGAGAGGGTTTATTAGTGATCTCTGAGTAGGCTTTCAGGGCTGTTGAAGAAGTTCAAGGTGTCCCTGAGAAGGTTCAGGGACTGTAGGAGATTCTAGAGGTCCAAGAGAACGCAGAGCAGCTGTGGGTCATCATGCAGAGCATGTCATCCACGGTTCAGTCCAAGCGCCTCCTGTCCTCATCTGAAGACTCTGATTCCATTCTACTCCTGATGGTCGGGTCAGCACCTTTCACGATAGCTTGCCACCACCGGAGTGTGAACAGGTGAATGAGCGGCTGAAACCTTGTAAAGTGCTTATGATTAAAGCAGCATTTTACCTGCAGGAGGTCTGAGGGTCCCTCAGTGTTCATGATGAGGTTGTTGGGTTAATTCAGTGGTTCTCAATAATTTTTTGTCATGCCCCGTAGAGGACAGAAATTTTTTCGATAATTATTTATCTGTATAAACCACTGTATGAGTTGCAGCATTCTGCTCACCTGATTATCAAAATGGTTTCATGCTGTCTGCTGCCAGAGTTTTTAGGCATAGAACACAAACAGGTCTTTCCTCATTTCCGACCGTGTTCACGGTAAACCCAAGGGCTATGTAGGCATCGTAATATTTCCTGCTCCATAGTTCCCAACTGAAGGATTAGTAGAAGAGCTTGTGTTTGTCTCTTTTTTGAGATTTGTGTGCTGGTGTCAACACAGAGTGTTTTTTATTTTGAAAAGTAACTGGATGTTGTATTGTTATTTCGGCTCTTGACTTTTTGTCTGCTCGGTGCTAAATTCAGCTGAATTGCTGCGTCGTTATTTTTTTTTAAAAGTAATCCATTATTTTAACCCTGTAAGACCCAAATATAGAAAAACCTAAAAAAAAAATTTTTTGGACTCTTCAGAAGTTGTTGTAGGAGGCCTCTGATGCAGAAATGAAAGAGTTTTTTTTTTTTTTTTAAATGTTTTTGTAAGTTTTTAGAGAAATGTTGTAATATTGCAACGTTGGGCTTAGGTGGGAGCAGAATTTCTGTATGTGTATGTGTTCTCTGAAAAACAATTCAGAACAACTAAGGGTTCATTTGCAGAGTTGATTGCTTACTTAGCCCCATAACATGTATATAACCTTAAGAATAATCACACATTCATATTTTTATGAAGAATTATTATTTTTTTTCAATTAAATAGCTTTTTCTACTGACTTCGTCAAGGACAAGAACAACATAACGGTAAAATGCACAATCTGCGTTGGTGAAAAGCAAAAAATTCCAATTCCAATTTATAATTTTTTTATTTTTTATTTAATAAATTAATTAATAAAACGCTATGTGGCATATTGCTGACTGTCTTTCCTGTTATTGTTATCCTGCAGAGATAATTTGGTTGGATGACTGACGTTATTCATCATTGTCACGACTTCTCGTGCATTTAAAGGAGGATGTGTGTGTGTCAGTTAAGTTGCAGCATGTGCGAGGCGCTGCAAACGGCTTTTAATTTTTGGTAACGCATGAGTACTCTAATGCGTTACTTTTATTCACAGGTAACGCTGTAACGTAACTGATTACTTTTAATTGATGGTAACGTTGTAACCTAATTAACTACTTTCCAAAGTAACTATACCCAACACTGCACGCAGCACAGCGAACCTGCTGGAATTTAACGCATAGACTAAAATGAAAGTGAGAACCATTTGAGAACCACTGGGTTAATTGAAGGAGGATATTCTTGAGATGGCCCACGACAGAAAAAAACTGTCTCTGAAGAGGTTTTGGATTTAGGGTTCCTTAAAGACCAAGGAGTCCTTAAGGAGGTTCTAGGTTATATGACAGGTTTCAGAAGTCCTTGATGGGGGAATAAGAGTCATTGAGGAAGTTGAAAAATGTCCTTGATGATGCACCAGGGTGCTTAAGGAGGTTTCATTTTATTATTTGAATTGAGATCAAGACCTCTTTCCGGATGGTTGTTTCATCAAACACAGAACCACCACTCGCTGTTCATGTCCAGTGTTAGACCAACAGTCAATATCGAGCATCTGCTGAAGGTCCTGGACGTCTGTCACACCTCAACAGTCTGCTTTTTTTAGGTACAGGGACATGCTTTGATCTGGGAGTCTCTGGTAGTCGACTTATTCAGTTAAGAGATACGAGGACGTGTTGACTTATTTAGCAAAAAACAAACAAAAAAAAGCTTGTTGTGGAGTTTGAAATTAAACACTGACAAAATAAACCCATAAATCCAGGGTGAACACCAGAGGACTGAGATCAGATCCCTGTGGGACACCGTTCTCAGATCAGTATTCGGAAGGTCCTGTAAATTGTGATGTGAACAGTTCCTCTATACTTGTTTTCTTTTAGATCGAAATATTTCTCAGCACGTTGTCGCCACTAAATTTTCATGAATTATATATTTGCTGCACAAACTCAGAATTTGCTGACCTGAGTCTGAAGCATAATTATTAGATCATTTGGATCAGAACCATTATAACTATGTGAATCGTCCTCTCACTGTTTCCTGTGTGACGCTGAGCAACTGCAGCTTCACCTTGTTGCCGCTTTACTGTTAAACATCAATTACAAAGTGACTTAAAGGAGCCTGAGTGAATCTGTTGATTAGTTAATAGCATTGATTGATTATTGACAGCCTCCCTCTGTTCACCCAAATGATTTTTAACATCCAAACATGCCGACATCACCAATCATCAAGTATCCTGTCAAACCTCTGGAGAGCTGCGGGCTTTTATTGGCCGCTGAAGAGCTTTAACACCTCCTTCCTCCTCCTGGTACAACACATACGCAGATAAATCTCAACACAAACTCAGAGCACTGGGTTCGGCGGCTGACACTTTAACGTTGTCTCTGGGAGCGATGTGAGGATGCTGTTGTCTCTCTGAGGAGGTGGAGGAGCTGGCAGGAGGAGCTGGCTTGAATCCTGTCCGACCTATCCTGAAACAAAGAAGACCGGAAACAGATGACGGCCTCGCTGATTTATCAGGACTCAGAAATATCAGTTGTGTAAGACGACATGAGGGAGCTGTTGAGGCTGAGGGTCACAGAAAACCAACCACAGCTCCACCTGAGACGAATATAACTTCATGTTCAGGAAGTCCAGACACAGAGACACGCTGTGAGACCGCAGGACAGTTTAATCCTCCAGAGACAAGATGGACGCATTCATTCAGAGACACTGTGAAGTCTGCTGGATGTCAGCAAATGACTCATTTTGCCCTTTTTTACTTTATACCTTTGTGAGCTGAAATATATCCTGAAATGACCAAATTAATTTCTTCTAATGACCAGCGTGGTGTCACTGTGTGTGACACCACAGATATGTTGGAGCTTCCATGGCTGGAAAATGTCCTGATGGCAAACCACTAGATGTGGAACCACATCCAGTGATTTCACTCTGACTGAACAGTGGTCTCTGGCTGTGCACGCCATGACACTTTGACACATTACATTGTGGCACTTTCCATACAACATACGTATGTATGTTTGACTCATTTATTGCCAGCAGATTAAACTGTATAAATGATAAAATATGTCACCACACGTCTTAACTTATTGATCTGTTTCATATCTGTGTACTTTTTGTTTGCTGTACACAAACATGACATATTAATTTGACAGACGCTTGCTGTGATTAGATCGATGAGTTCTCTGCTGTGCACATTATAAAGAGTTTGGTGTGAAACGTCATCCTGATTTTTTTTTTGTTTCCACCTACAACCTGCTCGCTGACCCATCGTCCTGCCACACCTCTGTCAGCCACAGAAGAAGAAGAACTGTGTAACAGTTTCCAGATGGGTTTGTGTCGACACATCCATCGTCCTCACTTTGGCTCTCCAGCGCTCCCTGCGGACTCGACTGAAGGACGCTGCAGTAAGAGAAAGAGCAGGCGGGTTTAACGGCGAGATCCGCGGCGAGGTATTAATGTCTGAGAGAGCCGCAGCTCATCTCGCCTGATCCTCTGGGCGGAGCGCGGATACAGCAGAGCTTAGCAGCCCGCAGTTTGTGCTGCAGTTCTAATTGGTTGCACTTTTATTTTTGCAATAACAAGGTGCTGCAGCAGCTGTCAGACACACGTCAGAGAAGGAGAAAAAGAAGAAGCGTGTGTATGAGGACGGTCAGAGTGTGTTCAGGCAGCTCAACACACTCTGAACTCACCCACGACGATGACTGTGAGGCGTCTCAACATGTGGTCTCATACACGCATTAAAACTGATGGGCTGTTTCCGTTCTCGCCCACAAACCAACTCACTCTCCCTCTCTCTTGAGTGTGTCTGTGTGTGTGTGTGTGTGTGTGTATTTGTGTGTGTGTGTTTTAAAGACTCTTTGTGTGTTTTCATCATTTAATATTTCACTTTACTCAGCTTATTTAAAGAATAATGTTTTTTGCATCCTCAGGTGGTTAAACAAGTTTAACTAACTAATATTAAATTATGAAGACTTTAACAATAAATATTATTTTATTCCATTTTAAAAAGTAGATTTATCTTCTGGTTTCTGGCTGAGGAGTATAGTTTGTACACAGAAATCCTTTGTTTCAGGTCAAGATGGGAGAAAATCCAGCTGAGGATGCAAAAACATTTTCACCTCGGAAGCTCACCCCTGCCTAACCCAGCCCGGTTGACTTCCTGTATGGTAAGGACTGCTGAGTCTGTGCCGAACCGGCACCATGTAATTGCATCCTCTTACTTATCTATTTTTATTTGCAATAAATTGTCCCCTGTTTTTTGTTGTACTGTTGTTGTTATGTGCGTTGTCCTTGAGTGCTTTGAAAGGCGCCTTCAAATAAAATGCATTATTATTATCATTATTATTATCATTATTATTATCATTATTATTATTATTATTATTATTGTTATTATTAATGTTTGACGAACATCTCCATGAAATACCTCAACGAGCAGGTCAATGTTAAAATGACTGACTGTAGTTTCTGTGGTCTGACTCGGTTCAATTGGTCCTTGAGCAGGTTCCAGGAGCCTTGAAGATGTCCTTGTAGTCCTTAAAGGGTCATTGAGAAGCTCCAGGTGTCTGTGCCTACCTGCAGTCTGATGTCAGGTTAACTGTCGACCGAAACACAGTCTGAGGTGTCCAGATGATGTTAACACACAGTTGCCAGCCAATCAGAGAGCAGTATTTAACACAGCAGTTGAGTATCATCATTATGTTGTCTCCCTGAGGGATGCCGGTGTCCTCAGGACCTCCAGCAGCAAAACGTCCTTCACCTCCTCTTTGTCTCTGAGGTAACAGTTTACGGTCTGATCCACCATGGCAGCCGCTCAGAGGGGAACGAGCCAAACGTTGATCCCAGAACAAGCGAGGGGGGAAAGGCCAGAGCCCCCATACGTGGAACTTCAGAATTCGGTTTCACAGGAGGGCTGAACTTGGACGGACGCTCACTGGCAAATATGGAGAAGTCTCATGGAAGAACAATAAGGAAAAGCTCAGTGCATAGTCCATTAATTTCTTTTTTCCCCTTCAATAAGTAAATTTAAAGTATTCGTGAAATGAGCACTAAAGCCTCTTTAACAGTGTTTTCACAGCTGGCCAGCTCCCTCCCGCTGCTCTGGCAGTAAAGGTCCTTCCTGAATGAACATTAACATGGGAAAGCTGTAACATCATACTTGGCAGTCCTGCACCGCCACTAAACACCTAGTGAACCCAGCACATAGCCCGGTCCCTCCAGGAAAGCAGATTTGCAGCGCGGCCGGGCCATTCTGCATCTGCTGGGAGAAACACAGAAAACAGGAGAGGAAGGAAAAGTTTCATTTAGGAAAAAGTAACAAAACCTGAACAAGAAAACACCAAACGACAAAAAGGAATCAGTGTTCAGGAGACGTTCACGAGCACAAGCAGTGAAATATGTTCATGTGTGAGGAGAAAGAATTTATCATAAAGAAAACTCCCCAAAACCAGGTTTCTGGTTTTACTACGAGCACAACAAAAGACAAATCACTGCACAGCCTCAGCTCTACTTTGTGTTTACAGTTTAGCATGCTAACATGCATGCTAACTGCGGGAAGAAATGGGAAGAACAGGAATGTTCACCATCTTAGTTAAGTCTGTTAGCATGCTAAACTAAGATGGTTAACATTCATGGTCTTCCCATTTTGCCAGCAGAAGTCGCGTTTTCATATAGCATTAGAAATGTTATGGATATGGCAAAATTCTAAAACCTTCCTCTAATTTACAAACAAGTTTGTTTGATCGCTTGAGGGGTTTTTGTTTTTTGTGAATCAGAGTTAATGTGCAAGATGTTTAATGGAAACAGATTTGCTGAATAAAGTCAAAATTACTTGAGCCCAGTTCATTCACTCAGAACAGTTTATGGAAACATGACCACTGAGATCCGAGGTTCAGGAACTACAGCTTGGAAAACAATTAAGGAATATTCAATAAAATGTTTCAAGTAAAGATGCAGAAACGTTCTTTCTTATCTTAGTTTTTAAATGTTTTTCTTAATGCCTGCTTTGCTTGTGCACTGATCAGCTCTGCTCACTGCTGGACTGGTCCAGACGTCTCCTCAACCCTCCACCGCCTAATTAACCAATTTCAGCAAGTCAGTCATTAATTGAGGTCGTTAACGATGTCCAGGAGATCATCTCCGAGTGCTTCGGCTCACAGCTGACTAATCAGCTGATAAATCATCAAACCTTCAGAGGGAGGCTGAAAATTGGGGTCATTTGAAGTTAAATTGGCAGAGAAAAGATATATCTCACACAGTGGGCCGCTGTGTTGTCACGGTGACAACAAGAGAGGCGGGCGTCGAGCCTCGTGCCAGGAGCGTCTCCCAACAAAGCATCCATCTGGACAAAATATTTAGTCTCACGTTTGGACTTCAAGAGTTATAACAAGTGAAAACGAGCCAGGTCGCCACCAGAGCGAATCACTGCTTGAAAGAACAACACTGAGAGTCTCGGCTTCATTGTCTTAACATGACGTCATCCGAAAGATAAGCTTTGTGTCTGATATTCATCGTGAAAAATTAGTATTTAAACACTTCACTGCATGAGTGAGTTACCACAATAATTGTAATAATAACAGCTGTTATATCAAAAAATGAAATGGAAAATGACAAAAAATGTTTCATGGAAGATAATTTCTTCACAGAAAGAAAAAAAAATGTGTTTAAATATAAGGAATGACACAAATCAAAATATAAAATATAAATGATGAGTCAAAATGATGATTTTCGAAGTTAGTGTTGAGACATTATGTCCAGATAATAATATAGAAAGATATAAAATGGTGTTGATGATTTCTTAAGTCATACTAATAAATAACGTTTTAGAATTTGAGATGAAATGTTCCGACTGAACGTTGACGTAACCCTTCAGATTTGTCTGTGTGAACATCGTACAGAAGATTTGATTCAGCTCAGCACACTGAACACTTTAAAAGTCGACTTTACTTTAAAAACGTCAGGAAGACGATTGGATCAGAAGTTAAGTTAGAGTGAAGTTGTAAAAGCTAAAAAGTTTTGACAATTTTGAATTATAATTTTGCTTTACCTGTTATTTTGAGGTAATGTGTGTTTGTGTCTGTGTGTGTGTGTGTGAATACATATGTAGCGTGTATGTTTTCAGCACATGGCACAAACCAGTGTGTTGTATATGTAAATGTATAACATGTGTAATAAATGTATTTATTCTGTTACTTCATGCTTCACTTTCTCAGTGAAGTCCAGCTGCTCAGCAGAGCGACAAGCTGTTGGACGTTCCTGTTTCTCTCACAGAAAACTCTTCATTCTGATTGGATGTCGTCAGCGGCTCCATGACAGACTGACCTCTCTCGATGTAATCACTTCCTCGCAGTGAAATATAAAAATCTACTGTATATAATAAAGTGTGTGCAGCAGCCTTGAAACACAGAACCAGTGATTAACTTTTCACTGCTGCTCTTAACGTTTCCTCTGCGAACAGCCTGTCGGAGGCCGGACCTCGGCTCTGTTTCTGATACACAACACCGACCAGATGGCTGAGAGTGATTATGGCTGTCTCACTCAATACCTACCTGTGTCCATCTCTGCCGAATGCCACGACGCAGAGCCGGCCCCTTTCCCACCGGCAGGGCCAACGAAAACAGCCGCCGTGGGTGTGAGAGGTTTCTGTTGCGCTGTGAACGGAGTGTGTGCACATGTTACAATCCGTGTGTGTGTGTGTTTGCATGTGAAGTGTGAGCACTTATCTACACATACATATGTGAAGGGTTAAACAATCTGACAACATAAACTGTGAGACCACACTGGGCATGTTTCCACATCATGATCAGGACTGATTTATGGTGAAATTGGATATTTGTGATTTCTGTGTCAGTGTGATGAACAACCTTCATTTTAAGGAAGCTAATCATCTGGATGAGCAAAGAACACTTGTGTCTTTTCTGTGAACTGTTTATTTTCCAAGATTATAAGACAATGCTAACACCGGTTGTGCTTATAAAGCCAACAGCAACAACATGGCAGGAGATCCAGTCAGTGTAATTATCGGGTTATCCTCAAAGCTTCTTTGTATTTTATATAAATGACACAGCTGCAGTGTTGGAGGTGTTTTATAACAGCAACAACGTGGCAGAAGATCTAATTAGTATGATTATCTGGGTCAGCAGAATACATTTGTGTCTTTTATATGAAATATATCAGAATTACAATAAAGTATTTATAGCGATGTGTCTCTGTGTGATTGGTTGCTGAGCATGTTCCTGTCTCGTTAGCTACCTTATTGTTGGTGTTAGCCTGAGCTGTGTCGGTGGTGTCACACAGGTTTGAGCGGTGTCACTGTGTCGGTGGTGTCACACAGGTGTGAGCGGTGTCAGAGTGTCGCAGATGTCACACAGGTGTGAGCAGTCACTGTGTAGGTGGTGTCGCACAGATGTGAGCGCTGTCATTGTGTCGGTGGTGTCACACAGATGTGAGCGCTGTCAGTGTGTTGGTGGTGTCACACAGGTGCGAGCAGTGTCAGTGTTTTTGTGGTGTCACACAGATGTGAGCGCTGTCAGTGTGTTGGTGGTGTCACACAGGTGCGAGCAGTGTCAGTGTTTTTGTGGTGTCACACAGATGTGAGTGGTGTCAGTGTGTTGGTGGTGTCACACAGATGTGAACGTGTCAGTGTGTTAGCGGTGTCAAACAGGTGTGAGCGGTGTCACTTTATCGGTGGTGTCACACAGATGTGAGCGGTGTTACACAGTCAGTGGTGTCACACGGGTGTGAGCGGTGTCAGAGTGTCGCAGATGTCACACAGGTGTGAGCAGTCACTGTGTAGGTGGTGTCACACAGATGTGAGCGCTGTCATTGTGTCGGTGGTGTCACACAGATGTGAGCGCTGTCAGTGTGTTGGTGGCAGGGGCGGTTCTAGGGGGGGGGCCAGCAGGGGCCAGTGCCCCCATAACTCTGAGTCTGGACCCCCCTGTGGCCCCCCTGACAGGGAGTCTGCATCAATAATACAATGACAGATTTCTTGCAATGATTTTGTTCTGAAGGGAAAGGCAGAAATAAAGTGTCTCAGCAGTTTACTACCCAATCAGAATTGTTGAAATTGTAAACACTACTTTGTCTGAATGAGGGATTTGTCCTTTTTTCCGGGTTGTATGTGCCCCCTAACAAAAAAACCAGCCCCAACCTGGCCCCCCTATTAAAACTGGTCTAGAACCGCCACTGGTTGGTGGTGTCACACAGGTGTGAGCAGTGTCAGTGTTTTTGTGGTGTCACACAGATGTGAGCGGTGTCACTTTGTCGGTGGTGTCACACAGATGTGAGCGGTGTCAGAGAGTCGGTGGTGTCACACAGGTGTGAGCAATGTCAGTGTGTCGGTGGTGTCAGAGTATTTGGGTGCTGGTGGTTGGGCTCTTTGTGTGTCAGTGTGTGTTGTCTGTGCTGGTATCATGCTCATGGTGTTTTTTGTGATCATGGTGGTGTCATGACTAACTCGACCCGGCGACAGCCAATGTTTGAAGCGGAAATAACATGCAGTCATTGTGATATTGGTTGGTGGTTTCCACCAGTGAACTCCTGCCTGACACACACACACACACACACACATCCACACACAGACAGAGCTAAAATCTTTGTTGTCTCATCAATTATTTTATTCTGATAAAATGGACCTCAACAGAACTTCCTAAAAGACCCCTTGACAGAACCTCGGTGATCGTCTGAATGAACATTAGAACCACCTCAGTGACCACTGGATCCCATAGAACCACTGGACCCTTCTGACTTACTGGTAGAACCAGCCACAGAAACACATTCACAGTGACCAACCTCTGGAGCAGCTTTAATTCTTATTGGCTCAGGGTTTCCAAACTAAAAGTTTTATAATAATTCAATAACATAAAAACATGAAATATTATGACATTGACATCATTCTGACTGAAGGAATAATATTTTGATAAATAAGATATTTGGACCAGTCCCATGAAACGCAGCTGTGAACTGTGTTGGGTTTGGAAATGTGAAGCGTTCACTGGAGGATATTTTGGGATCTTTAATAAAGTCAGGGAGTAACTTTAAATGATCAGACTGATCATCATCACCCTGCTCACACAAAAGAAAAGAGGTTTTCAAATAACCAAAGTCTTCCAGCACTCTGCAGTGTGCTGTTGTTTTAACTGTTCTTCATCTCACTGACGATCACAGAATAAATGTGCCGGATTTGGGTTTTTCCTTTTGAGGCCGTAGTTCATGAGAAAACAGTCAGAGACCTAAAAATGTCACAATGCTAAGACAACCTTAAAAACAACTGGATCTGAACCAAAAACTAATCAATTATTCTTTGGCCCAAAGTCAACTTTCCACCAGCTTTCAGAGGAATTAGGAAATATTAAAAACACAGACAATAAATACAAATAAATGTTGATTTAGACTTGTTATCATCCTGTATCTTTAGATCAACTCAACAATAAACAGATATAATCAATTTACTCTGCTCTGGTGTTCACATGCAGACGACTCTTCAGCTCTCAGTCAATTTAGCCTTGGCTTTTTTCACATCCTGTGTAACATGTGGCTCAAATCATGTGGTCCAAGTCTCGAGACATGTGAGAGTTTTACAGGTAGAACTTGTTTTAATGTGAAAGTTAAACATCCATCTGATAGCATCATGTGTCATTGCTTCTTGTGTCGCTGCTTCTCATGTCGTTGCTTCTTGTGCCGTTCCTTCACGTCTCGTTGCTCAACGACTCGTCGCATCTCGTTTAGTTGCTTCAAGACACTTTGCTTCACAACTCGTTGCTTCTGGTCTCCTTGCTTTGTGACTCGTTGCTTCACAACACGTTGCTTCATGTCCATAAAACCAGTCGAACGCTGCCTGAAAAGCATCAGACAGTGTGTGAGAATCTGAGCGTGGTGTAACAATAGTGAAACAATGTTCAGAAGTGACACATTTTATTAAATCTGTTTCTCTTTGTAGATTTATTAAAGTTCAAACTCTGCAGGATGTTAACGTGTTTATTCTGCAGCACATTAACAGTTCACTCATTCTCATTATCTGAGAGTATGTGTAGTATTTACACATTAGAGGGAAAAAACTAGATCCTGCTAAATTATGCAGAGAATTTGCTAAAGGCCTTTTTCTGGAGTTTGTTGGAAACGTGATGCAAGACTTACAGTTCCTTACAGCGATGAGGTCACTCACATTTTCATGTTCAATTGTTGTTTTAAGGAAGAAACAGGAGGTGTTTTTTTATTCTGAAGGTGGATGACCCAAACTGGGAGCAGCCACGATGTCCCGCCTTTTGTTTCCCTGCAGGCCGTCTCACATCTATAATTCATGCTGCGTAATGGGCCGCTGATATTTTGGGGAAACACCATTTGCAAAAAATCAATGGAACAAATAATGTGCAGCTGATGTCGATGCTGCTGCTTGGACCTGAAATCCTCCCTGACAGGACGGAGGAGAAAAAAAAGTCAAAAACAGGCGGAAAAGGTGTTGGAGAGCAGCCGGATAATCCGATCTGAGTCCAAATTTAAGGCTGATTAATAAATAAATAATCTGCCTCCAACAAAAAATGAATTATTCAGTCGCTCGGCCTTCAAAAAAAATCTTAATAAATGTTGGCCCACATATTGAGATGCACATTTTGGGCAACTGATGACCTGAATCTAAATGGTGGGCCGTTGACTTGTTTGAATTTTAAGTGTGTGTCCGTGTGTGTGTGTGTCTAGCATTCAATCATCAGTGTGAATATTTAAAGGGAAAACAGGAGCTGACCTCTTTCTTTCATTTTTGTTATTGGCGAGTTCAATCAGCTCCTCTGAAGGCAGAAAGATTTACACTCTTTAACATAATCGAAGTCGTTAATATTCAACAGTCTGATGCTGAAACACAAACTAATAATCAGTGTTATCATCTAGACTCACAATTTTAGTTTCTCCTCTACTTTTGTAGAGAAATGAGACAAAAAAAAGGCTCCATCAGAATTTGTGATTTTAATAAAGTACATGTTTAATTATATGTCAACACTTCCTCCAGGTGTTTCACAATAAAAGGAAGGAAGTCATGACTGAATTACTCTAAACACCAAAGACAAGTTTGGAAACATCAGATTTTCCATGTCTTTCTTCCTTTCATCACATAATAATGTTATTTGAACATTACATTTTAACAGTTGGATCATGTTGAGCCTACATAAAAACAAAGACCTCAGAGAAGATCAAGGGAATTTCCACCCTGAGAACCTTAACAGGCTTTTAATGTGAAAAATAAACAGAAAGTATTTCAAAATTACACAGATGTCAGACATGTTTGGAGATAGTTTTACAAACTGGTTTGTAACAAGATCCAACAAATGTGAGAAATTCTGTGAGATGTCTGCAACTTCATGATGGAGGCATCGGAACGATAGGGCAGGTCAAGGATCTGTTCATGGAGATGATGGTGAACATATTGATGTTGGGGTTTTTTTTTATTTTTTTAATTTTTTTAATTTTTTTTTTTATATGGTTTATTTGATAGGGACGGATACAGATCATGTGGGTTGTACAACAATCCAACAGAAAGCATCATAGCACTTATAGCCTTAGCTAATTTCCAATGCCCGTCCGTTTATTGGAGGATGTGGTGTTGATGGTGGAGGTGTTGGTGGTGGTGGAGATACAGGTGCTTGTGGAGATAAAGGTGGTTGTCATACTAACAGAGGTAGTACTGTTTGTTGTGTTGTTGTTGTTGGTGGTGGTGGTGGTGGAGGTGGTGTTGATGTTGGAGGAGGTGGTGTTCATGGTGGTGGTTGTGGAGGTGTTGGTGAACATGTTGGTACAGCAGTGTTGGTGGATGTGGGGCTAATTGCCCCAGGGGTGTTGGTGTTGATGGCACTGGTGGTGGTGTAGGTGGTTGTACTGGTGGTGTTGGTGGAGGTGGTGATGGCGGTGGTCATATAGGTGGATGCGTACATGGTGGTGGAGGTGTACACAGTGGTTGACTTATGAGTAGAGCACCACAGTGGATGTATAAGCAGCTATTTGTGCCTCTGGGTCAGGCCCCCCTCTCTCAGTGTGTTGTTCTTCCCTGGGGCAGTTGGCGTCAGTGGAACCTGTAAGTGGATCTGGATCTTGTCCCAGAAGCTCCAGAACATCAGATCCATAAACACATTAAGGATTCGCAGCAGATTCTGCTCTCAGGCTACAGTTTGTGTTGGAAGCTGTTGCTGCATCTGCATCTGAGGGAGGCAAGGCAAACACCATGTGCCTCACCCTCACCCCCCTCCTGACGCTGTTCAGGATCTGGTCTGGACTGTAACTCAGAACTGGATTACTGTGATTTGGTTCCTTTAATGTCAAACGTCTGAATCTAATCTGACAGGAAGAGAATAAATAATGTCACCAAGTTTAGGAATAAAAACTGGTTTCTGTAAATCAGCTGGCTGACTGAAGTTAAACATCATGAGAAGTTTTATAAATAAAGTTTTCAGAGTTTTTTTTCTGGTTTTGATCATCAGTAGTGAGGTTAGCTTGTCAGCTATCTTAGCTTAGCTTTCAGCATCTATTAGCATCTCTTCCAAACACACACTGAAATGCTAATGTTAGCTTGCTAGCTGAGAGACTATTGTAGTTTCTGGGCTTCCCTCCTCAAAGGTGTCGGCGTGTAGTTTGATGACAAAAGAATTCTGCGGAGGCAAGGCTGGGTGGAATAATAGAGCAATTGTTATTAAAACAGAACCTAGAGCCTTGAGTCCGGATCAGAAGCGGCCACGTTCTGATATTATCAAATCTGTGGACAAAACAATGCCAAAATGCTTTGCCCTCTGCTCCATCAAAACCTCAACCTTTGCTCTTAGGAGGTTTACCAAGTGCCACCCCTCCCGTCTCTACTCGTAGGAGCCTTCTTAAAGTCCCTTGGGCTGTACCTGCCTACTCCTAATTAGTCACTGTGGTGGGTTGAGGGTCTATCTATCCAATCGACATGAAAAGGAGGTGGTCTATCTCCCTGCTCATCTCCCATAAAAGGCTAAATCTGTTACTGTCCCTCCTTGGGTCATGTACTCCAAAATTACCTAAATGATCTCTCTATCCTTTTCTGGAGATGTACACGTTTAGATATCTTCCTCCATCTGACATAGCAGTCAGGCTCCGTTTTAGTCCCTATAGTGGCCTTGTCTTCTGCTAACCTTTGACCCACACACAGCTGAGTGCTGCCTCCAAGGTCCCTTGGAGCTGTGAGCCCCGTATTGTCTACATTCCTTAACTTACACAAGGAGGAACAGGTTAAAATTAAACTGAGTTTAATTGAGGCCCCGAATGTGCAGTCCAGATACCTCACTATCTAACGTGGCTAATGATGTTGATGACGCTGAGGTGAATATTAAAATTATCAGCAGTATCTGTATCTGTACTTGGAATGGGCGGGGCTTAAACAGAAAGTGGGTTGGTCCAGACATAATTTTGACATTAGTACTGGACGACCAAAAGTTTCTTTATTTAGCATTTATTATAAAATGATTGGCAGAACAGCCTTAGATCTTAAATTTGTGATGACAAAGACAAATCATGACTTAGAGAAAACCTTCAGTTGTCCACCAGCTGTCAGACATGTTTTTATGACACATTGTTGTCTTGTTGTTTGACTTTATTTTGTCCATGTTTGCTGTCTGTGTCGTTGTCTGGCTCTGACTGCTGTGTCTCGCTCTCTGTTCTCTCTGATGACTGAAGTCAGTCATCCTCAGTGAAGTCCGAGGATAGAAAACGTTCATCTGGGAGAAAATCCAAATGTTGCTTAATATCAGAATATTTCTTTTTGTCTTCTGTCAGTCTGACAGAGTTTCCTCAGAGACCCTATGGAAGAGGGTGGAGGTCCTGGTGGTGTCCTGGGAGTTTGTGGGGTTTCTAATCCTGCTGTCAATCTCTCAGAGATGGTGGTGGGTCGTCCTCAGCAGGATTGACTAACCTCCGTCCAGGGAAGGCCTGTCCAACACGTTAATTCTTCTATTGACAGATGTCCAATCAGAGCGTCCGGGTACAACCAGTCCTGCATGTTAATGAGCTGCAGCCGCCAACAGAAACATCCTCCATTGATCAATAACTTCACTACACTTTAAAAAAAGTGAGCTGGAGTCTCATCGTCTGAATGGAAAACAAAATAAATGATTTATAGTTTAATTGAAGGAACTATGACACCTCCTCTGTCAGGCCTCATAGATCAAGTCAATCAGTCCAGGTTTGTGTATTCGTGACATGCTTGAGATAAAAAGTGACCTTACCCAGTTAAGGACAATATTAAAGGGACATTTCAAGGAAGAAAGTTCTACTGACTTATATCACAGACTAGTAAATATAACACAAGACAAGTACAAGTACAGTCCCGAGTTCATCCTGAAGAAATTCTTGAGGTCTGCTAGTACAGGCCTGTTAAATGACCATATCAAGTTTCAGCTTGAGCCTTATCTGGATGATCAGAAAGTGACGGACGAAACACTCATTGACAAAATGAATGAAGCTGCTAGTGTTGAATCAGAAAAACAATTCAAACAATGGGGAAACACAAGCAGCAAAGTTCCAAAGCTAAATGAACTACAGACAGAAATGCCGATCAGTCAGCTGGGTCAGGGTGCAGCTGAAGCCAGAGTTGGAATTCAAGAACAGTCGGCTGAAGTTGTGAAGCCTAAGAACCGCAAAGCACCTGCTGTCGCCAGTTCAGAGGACTCAAAACTTTATTGGAAGGAGCAAGTCCACATGGTGACTGAAAGGAAGCACCGGGACAGTCCTGCCTACACAGTACGACCTGAGAGGGGCCCAGGGAAGACTACACTTGTTGAGTTTAAGATAAGAGTTCATATTAGTATTTTAGGCCAAAAGATGTTTAATTCATGCATTATAGTACATTTAGTTCTGATTAGTTAAAGGTCCCATATAATACTGTTTTTCATCAATTTCACACAGCTGTCAGAGGTCCAACAACTCTGTATTCGAAATGCAATGCCCAAACCCATCAGTGGTCCTGAATTTCAGCTGTCTAAAAGTCACTCAAGTGAGCTCTACTGAGAGCAAGCTGTTTCTGTGCCTGCACCTTTAAATGCTAATGAGCTCCTTTTGTCAAAACCTGCCTTGCCTGCTACACGCCCCTCTCATGCGCCAATGTTTACAGTGGATGTATCGCTATGGCTCGCCGAGATGCTGTCGTTCAACCATCCCAGTTTGACCCAGAATCGGACCCAGAAGGAAAGGCTCCTGAAGACGGACAGACTCTGCAGCTGCAGCAGGACGTTTCAGAATGGTTAGTCTGTCTGAATGTAACTTACTTACTTACTGTTCGTATGTGTTGTTACAGTTACCACCATGTAGCTAATGCTAGCTCCTGCTAGCGGTAAAGGTAACTTATAGTTCTTGGTCCGTTTTACAAGTGGGTTGGCTGCAGAGACGATGTAGGACTTGTTTGCTTTCCTCAGAGAAGACTTAGAAGACAGTTTATATATAGAGACCAGAGAAAATTTGTTTTTCATAATATTGGACCTTTAAAAAGTGTAATGCAAGAACTCAGATCGCTGATACATAGAAGAGCACTCTGTCATCTTACGTGACCTACCACTTAGTGGCTGAGTTGCTATCGCTCCCAATTGCTTCCACTTTGTTATAATACTACTGACAGTTGAGGAAATTTCACGACTGGACTTGTTGCACAGGTGGCATCCTATCACAGTACCACACTGGAATTCACTGAGCTCCTGAGAGCGACCCATTCTTTCACAAATGTTTGTAGAACAGTCTGCATGCCTAGGTGCTTGCTTTTATACACCTGTGGCCATGGAAGTGATTAGAACACCTGTGCCATACTTTTGGCAATATAGTGTATGTGAGGCATACAGTAATACATGTGGGTCTGTGTCATGGGTTATGGGGTAGAGAAAGAGTCAAAACGTTTCAGTCTGAGATACACAGCCAGCATGAGGAGCGGGATAGGACTTCAGATTTCACCTGGCCAGTGTCGTCTGGTGCTGACGCCTGACATAAAGTGGGAGATATATGTCATGTCAAAAACTGTGGCAGTGCAGAGAGTATCCCAAAGACTGGCTTCCATATAACCTACCACTTTAACTCACCAGTTGAAGGCTGGGTACTCTGGGACATTGATAATGTTGGTACAACATTCATTTTGGAGGGGAGAGTGTGGGACCCACAGTAATGCTGGGCATAATAATGGACAGTGTACACCCGCCCGCCCCCATCCTGATTTAATTATTATTTTGTTTTTATTTTGTCCATTCATACACTGACATATGGTCATGTGCAATAACAACGATAATATTTGTGTAAATAAGTTGGTGGTTATAAGTAGTAATGCTCACTCAGGCATTTTGAGTCCTTTGCGTGTGAATCAGGTGGGCATGTAAATTGCTCAGTCAACATTATTAGCCTGCAGCATGTAGCCAAATTGTGCTGATGTGCCTGTATTTCTTTTTAAAATATGTTTTTGGCCTTTATGGCTTTATTGACTGTACAGGTGAAGAGGGTGACAGATAACAGGGTGAGAGAGAGGGGGAGTGACATGCAGCAAAGGGACCCAGGCCGGGAGACGAACCCGGAGCGCATGGGATGCCCGCTCTACCAACTGAGCTAAACGGTGCCACAGTAATTCTGTATTTCTATATTCCAGGAGAGCATAAGTGATGAAAAGATGCGTAAACTTAGCGACACAAATGTACAATAAGTGTGCAAGAGTAACAGACTGTTGGTAGCGCAAATACGAGAGTTATATTGGAGCTTTGCAAGTTAAATGTTTTAAACAGTGCTTCATTTAGTACTTTGCTAATGAGGAAAGCAGTAGAGTTACCACCTGTAGCACGCTAAAATATTGGCGGTGTGAGTGCAGAATATTATCAGTGTGTATGTTTTGTGCATCGTATTACCAGGGTACATTTTCTGTTTATGTTCGAGGAAATTTGAGTGTTTATAGCGTATGTTGCTCAGTCAACATTATTAGCCTGCAGCATGTAGCCACGTTGTGTTGATGTGTCTGTATTTCTGCATGTATTTCCAGTGAAAGACAAGTAAATGGATATATTTTCAACTCATGCCTGGAAGTTCCACTGTGTGTCCAAGTGTGCTACACACGGATGGATCGACAGTTGATGTGTCACTTGCTGTGTCCCAATTCAGGGTCAAGTGCAATTATGTCACAACGCCACACAAAGGGTGTCCCAATTCAAAGTGTTCTCCAAATGCACCCCACAAATGCGCCCTGCTTTTACCTGTTTTTGGAGGCTGCACCGCTACTACCCTTCATGGTCTCACATATCCCAAGATTTGTTGTGCGCCCGAAGAGAAGAAACAAATAAATAACCTCAGGTGGCGCAGATCTCGTATTTAAATGTAAGTATTGGGTTTATACTCGGTTTTTACTCATTTGAACATCCAACGCCAAATGTGTTAAATTTCAAGGGACATTAAAACGTCAACATTTCAGTTAAAATACGTTGGACCCTTCATGGTCTCACAGATCCCAAGATTTGTTGTGTGCCCGAAGAGAAGAAACAAATAAATAACCTCAAGTGGCGCAGATCTCGTATTTAAATGTAAGTATTGGGTTTATATTCGGTTTTTACTCATTTGAACATCCAACGCCAAATGTGTCAAACTTCAAGGGACATTAAAACGTCAGCATTTCAGTTAAAATATGTTGGTAATGCTCAGCTTGATGCCTTTGGAAGTAAAGCCTTAAAAGCCTTTACTTTCAAATGTTAGACGTTCAGACTTATATCTTACTTGCGACTGTGGAGAGGTTATGGACTATTTTTACTTCATGTATATAAATGGACCAAGATGAACAGATTGAGATCAGGCTGTGATCCCTGCTTTATTTCCAGATTGTAAAGCTGTAAAATCTAGTTAAACGTTTGAATAAAGAGCTAAGTTTATGATTATCCTTATGATGATTATATTTTTTTGCTGTATTAGAACTCTTTTGTCTGTTGACATAACACAAAACGTCTTTTACATTTCGTTGTGTTTTAGGGAGCAACAGAGAGCTTCATCACTGTCCGAGGTCAGAACGAAGATGAACGAACGCCCATGTGTCAGTCCTGATGTCACAAATCTTTGCATCCCTGTGTTAATTTGATCTTGTGTTTACCTTTTCTTTTGCTTCTCTCTGTGTTCCGAACAGTTCTGGAAACAATGGGCCTGGAGGGGAAGGTCGAGCCCAGCAGGCCAGAAACAAGTGGGACTATTTAAAGAACAAGTACAAAGTAGCGGCAGATTTGAATGATGATGTGGAAACTAAATTATGTTTGTTTTACCCATGCAAGTTAATAAATAATTTGCTGGAAATTGCTGAAGTGATTGATTTCCACTGCCTTAGGATTGTCCTCATGGATGAGGTGTTAGGACAGAGGCCTCCCACTGCCTCCCCTATCCTTACTGCCTCCATCCCTGAGGACACACAAGGGCCAAGTGACCAGGAGGAGGAAGATGAGAGCCAGCCTGGGCCGAGGAGGAAGAGGAGGATGTAGGAGGACATGAGGCTGGATATTTATGTTGTTATTTAGTTAATTTATTAGTTCTTTTTTAATTATTTGTTCATAATTGTTGATTTATATAATTTATGAGATAAAATATTGTTCTATTGTTACACATTGTCTCTTCCATTTAGTATTTACAACTTGAATACAATTTATAACAGCAAACGGCGTCAAGTGCTACTTTTCAGGGACAACAAGGAATTGAATGTTTTCTTTTATTATTAAGGTCTTAACATTTATAACTATTTACACAATTACAGCATAAATAACTATTTACAGATTATTATTCACTATTAACAAAAACAATTATCATTAAAAACAATATTAAAACAGTTACAGATGATGGACGGTAACAGGCTGAGCAGGAGTCCCTGCAGTGCTGCTGGGATGGATGGGATGCCACAATAAAGACCCTGGTGTCAGTGGGACATCATCTGGGTCGGTACTCGGGTATTTGGGGGTCCAGTCTCCTCTGTCGGATTATTGACGTCTGCCATGTCATTAAGAATGTTTTAAGAAAGAGGCAAGAATTATAATTTCATAATAATAATAATAATAATAATAATAGATTATTACAACAAACAAACAAAACTATCCACCAAACACTTTAAATAGGAATAATGCCTTTAAAATCAAAATAAAACCATATGTGGCGATCAGCAGTTTATATGTCAGCATGAACGTAATGTATCGGTATGTTAATTACCCCAAACTGTTAGCTAGCTAATATTGATAACATTACTGTGGGTTCAATAACAGGTTTACCTCTCCACGGTCCTCTCAGCCGGAGATAAACCAGAGCTGCTTCTCCTCTTCCTCCACAAGCACGAGGATTAAAAAGGAAATCAGGAATTCCTGAAGCTCAAAACAGATCTGACAGTCAAACTTTACTCTTCTTGTCACTTTCGAGGACCTGAGCTGCATAAATAGTGACGTACGGATAGGGGTGGGAACATCTTGTGACACAACCAGGACATGTTTCAAAGGCTAGACCGTCCCATTTACCAACATTTGACACGGCAAAATGTGTCAGGGCGCACCGAAGGAGTCGCCTTTGGGGTGACTGCAAAGGGTGGGTCCTTGAAGTGTGCAGACCCTGAATTGGGGCACAGCTAGTCAGTCTGGTTTACAGACCACATGACTCTACCAGGTGACAATAGGCACGTTCAAGTTGAACTCCTGACTGACTGCATCAGCGAGATCTGCTGGCGACTGCAGGGGCGAGGATACAAACGCTGCTATGAAGTCGGACACTCTGTCTTCCCGTAGACGTGACGTGACTTGGCTGAGCTTGCGGTGTTTGCCTTCCTCGTCTGGGAAGAAGTGGAGGAAATTGAAATTCCATTGATGTTTGAGGAAAATCAACAACGACTGCGATCAGTTTTCTTACCTGACGCTATGGGAACTTTGCTGGCCTTTTTCTCATATTAATCTCCTTCAGAAATTATTCAATCTGAGATGTTCACAATAGTAGTCAACCAAAACATGTAGGACGAGGGAATAGAGCAGTGGAACTGCTGCCGTGTTGCATGCGGACGACCGGGGATCAAGACCCGTGTCAAGCTTGTCTTTTGCAGAGGATGTATTCAGCTGATTAGTTTATATATATATGTATATATATATATATATATATATATATATATATATATATATATATATATATATGACTTCAGATAACAACAATGAACGAAGAAGCAGATGAGACTGCTTTGGTTGGCCCCGTGGATGGGAAATTGTGTTTTCAAAAGCGCACGGATGGCAGCGTAGATAAGAGCATGCTATTGCTGCACTTTATGGCAAAAATTGCACTGGTCAGGGCAGCGTTTAGCTCAGTGGGTAGAGCGCGCGTCCCATGTGCCGAGGCTCTGCAGCGGACCCAGGTTCAACTCCTGGCCTGGGCCTTTTCGCTGCGTGTCTCTCTCTCTCCCTGTTTTCTGTCATATCTTCAGCTGTTCTGTCAATAAAGCCATAAAAGGCCAAAAAAATATTTAAAAAATTGCACTGGTCTGTTGGTCTTGAAAAAACAAAAACAATGTTTTGTTGCTTAAGCTTCTGTATTCAGTCATTATTCAATGGTATACTAAAATCCATGTGAAAAAATTTGCTTCTCACTGTTCTCAGGTCAAATATTTATATGCGATTAAAATGCGATTAATTTCGATTAATTAATTACAAAGCCTCCGATTAATTCGATAAATTTTTTTAATCGAGTCCCGGCCCTAATATATATATATACATACATATATATATATATATATATATATATATATACATATATATACTAGGGCTGGGACTCGATTAAAAGAATTAATCGAATTTTAATCGCATATAAATATTTGACCTGAGAACAGTGAGAAGCAATTTTTTTCACATGGATTTTATTATACCATTGAATAATGACTGAATACAGAAGCTTAAGCAACAAAACATTGTTTTTTTTTTTTTTTTCATAGTTTATAGTTGTAGTTTTCGTTAAGGTTCTCTAGTCTTCTAGTTTCAGCTTTATAATTTATATTTGATATTTGAGTTAGTCTATTTAGTTATTGTATATAATTCAGCCTTTAATTGTATTTGTTTCTTTTACCTACCTCATTGTTTTTGGATTTTGATTTATGTCAAGTGGCTGTAACACTTTAATTTCCCTTTGAGATTAATAAAGTACTCTATCCATCAACCAGTGTCTCATATAACTGGCAGTTTCAAAAGTGGTATTTTTATTAACCCCACTCTGTAGTAGTAGCTATATCTACATACATTTTAAGCTAATCATTTTGACTAATCACCATACTTTGGTTTTGTAGAAATTGCATTTTTGCTGTACCCTGTGCTGGTTAAAAATTACAAAAGTAATAATTCACAGTAATGTTTCTCTGTTACTGTATTTGTTTATTATCCAAGTTTGCCTTTTGCATCCCTCGGGATCAACACGTCTCCGTCCTCCTCACCCTCTGCCATCTTTCCATCAAGTAACGTAACTCACTGAAGCTAACCTGTCTGTGCAGCAGACACGTTGTATGCAAGGATTAGTCCGTGGTGTCACCGTCATACGGAAGTGCTTCTGTCGGCTCCACATACACGGCCATGTGTGGCGGTGGCATCACCGACTTATCCTTTCATTTCAGATCGCGACAGAAAGCTCCGCTGCACTGAACTTCAGAGGTGTTCATAAAAATGTAACTTGTGTGGACGCTACCGCGCTACTTGGTCAATAAAAGAGCAAAGCTACTGAAAAGCTATTTCATTCAGAAAGTAGCGACGCTACCACCCCGCTACTGAGAAATGTAGTTAAACTAGTAACGCCGCTACTTGTAGCGGCGTTACTGCCCAACACTGCATGAACGCCATGCATGAACGTTAGTTGGTGCTCCAGTATAATCGGTACCCCTGAAAATCATCCAGTGAAAAACGTTCTGCGGTGCAAAAATTATTGCGATTAAAATGCGTTAATTTTTTTAACGCGTTATTTTTTGTGTAATTAGTTAATCGTAATTAACGCGTTAAAGTCCCGGCCCTAATATATACATATGTATATACAAATATAAATACATATATATGTATATATATATATATATAAATATATATACATATATATAAATATATATATATATAGACAGTTCATATTTAGAGACAACAGAATGTGACAGCTTTGTCACAATAACAACTTCAAATTTGGATATTTTGTAATTGCTTCACTTCAAACGGTCACACAGTGGCTCATTAATGGTCCAACTGGTTTATCAAGAGTAGATGAATAGCCTAAATGTTCTCTTACTGTAAATGCTCATGTTCTGTTTTCCTTGTAATGTCACCATTAAATACATTTGAACTTTGTCTATCTGATACATTATAGTAAGTCTTGCCCAATAACAATACAATACAATTACAACAGTTATTCATTATTATGATGACAACTGTGCTAAGATGAACCCCACTGCGCAGAGAGACGTCCAAACGACGTCTTTTCCAAGTCATTTTTGCACGTCTAATTTTGGTCACCTCAAGGTGCAGACTGTTACTCCAGACTACGTCTTTTTTTCGACGTACACTTAACGTCCATTTATGACATCCACAGTACCTCCGTACAGGAGCTATTTCTAGTCCAAATATGGTCTTTGTGGACGTCATTTCAACGTCAAATTAGAACTCATATTAGACATTGTTTTTATACTGTACTGCTTCTAGTTTCTATGCATAAATGTAGTCCCATTTCAGAAGGTGGCATGCTGTTAAAAATAATAAATCACAATCCAATCTCCAGGATTCAGTTGAGAAATACTAGTTACTAGGCTACTACTACTTAACAGCAGGCAGCATAACCCTCACTTAAGTTTGAAAAAAACAAAGTGGTAAAATACAATAAATAAAATTACACCTCTTCTGGTCTGTACTACAAAAATAGGGTTAGTCCTGAGTGACTTTGCACAAACATAAGAACAATTAAAATATAAAACAATTAAACACATATACATATATATATTTTTATTTATTTATTTTTTAAGTGTTAACACTGGGGTAAAAATCAAACTGAACACAGAAAAATGAAAGGGCTTACCAGATTCATCTTGTGAAAATAAACAAAAATCTGGCTTTTTATTTTCCACACATAAATGGTTAATTTTCAAACACACATTCCCTTTGTCTGTAGCCCACTGTCTCAGGTCATCTTCAAGGCTGCTGATGACTTCAGCTTCATCATCATTTGGTTCATATTCAGAGTCAGCGGACAAACAGTCCACATCAGTGTCAAAATCAAAACCATGTGATGTCTCAGGAACGCTGTCACTTGTTAAACTGCGTGGGGTCCCAGGCACACTGCTACGACTCCCAGCCACAACATCGATATTAATGTCAATGCTCTGATGTCCATCTTCGCTGTCATAACGTAGAAGTTCATCCATGTCTCTTAGGTGTTTTCGCCATTCTCTCATTTTCATAGCCATCTGTAGACACAGATGCAGTATAAGTCAGTTTAGTCTTACAATTTATTTGACTGGGTGTGTGCAAAGGAGCATGAGGTCACAATCTGTACCTTGTTTAGGTGGCTTCCAAAGGGCAGGACACCCCACTCCATTTTCAAAAGAGGACCAAACACCACCTGACAAAAGGATAAGACTGATTTAAAAACACCCAACTAAAGCTTTACAATACTGAACTCAGTACTCCATTGCACTAAATTGTTATCATTTGGCTGCGAACCCCCACGTGGTTGTGTCTGAAGCTCCCCCTCCTCCCGCCTGTATATTAGTATTTTGCTTTGTTTTGTTTTGTTGTGCTGCTAGCCCCATTAGCTGTCCCGGATGTTAGCAAGTGTAGGCACGCCTCTGTCAGCAGCAGCACCACAAAGAAAAATAACTACAGTCTAAGTGAAGCGCTGGAGCCACGGACCCATACACGGCCGTCACCGACAAAAAAGCCTTGACCGGTAACTTAACAAGTATGATGGCCGTTGTGATGAGGTAGCTTTATGCTAACTTCGACGTGTGGTAGCGGTTAACATCCGCTGCTAAGACCCGCTTTCCAGCTCACCACAATGGCCCTCCTGCTCGTTAACACTGGAGGCTCCTGTTGCCGACGATGGTCGGGTAACAGCCCACGGCTCAAGCGCTTCACTCTAGGTATTGATTTTTCGCCGGCTTCGTTGTAAACAAAGTTGGTTGTGTTCAAAAGCTAATGTTAGCAGATGTAATGCTAATTATAGTGACAATAGGTTTGAAGTAGATTAACACAACAAAGCTAAAACGGCAAACGCTATAAATGCATAAATGAACATAAAATTAACTTATGGGTCTATGAGCTGACCGAACTTACCTGCAATAGTGGACGCTGATTTTCGGACTGCTGTAAGTTGTTGTATAGGTCAACGGTGCATAGAGCCGAGCGGCCTTCAAACGAAGACAAACACCTGGGCCAATAGGAGTGGCTATTAGGATGTACGTTGTAATGACGCAATGCCACAGCCAATCAAAATGGCGTTGACTGTTTGTATATATATATTTTTGTATAAAACAGAATAACAATGTTTTAGAAAAGAAAAACAGGAAAATGTAAACAAACAAAAAACAAACAAACAAAAAAAACATTATTTTTTATTCAAAAATTATTTTTAATCACAAAATAATCATGTCCATACTACAAGTACTACTCCTATGATAATAATAATAATAATAATAATAATAATAATAATAATAATAATGATAATAAATAAATGAATTACTTACATCATGTCAATTCCCTGCACCTGTCTTAGACGTCCAAAAAAGTGACCTAACCCGACGTTCAAACGTTCAACTGCATATTGACGTCCAAGTGGGGTCATGATTAGACGTCCAAATTGTGGACCTAGTTTGCACGTCTTGAAGAGGTCCAGAATTGGTCTTGGACTGACGGGCACAATATAGACATGATCTGCATGTCCATAAGACGTCTAATGTTTAGTGGGATGATTATATCACAGCTGAGGGGAATTTGCTGACTACATTTAACAAATAAGCATAACTATAGACACATAAGATGATGCATTTTCTTATAGCAACGTTATTCACAATGAATGAAATACATTTCACTGAATGAATGAATCAGATGCCTTGTCCCGCTGCGCCATCTCATCACACACAGAATAGCCCAGGATAATTCTTTGTATTGTTAATGTGACGGGAACAGAAAGGGTTAATAATAAGAGTGGATAGTACAGATAACACTGGACACAGCAGTTAACCACTTCTCCATCATCACCACAAGTAGGGTGACAGAACATCTTTCAGGGTTGTTGCGTTAAATGAAGGATTCTATAAGTTGATTCATGTTGACGGCCATACGGCTGTTACTTATGCGGCCATGCAGCCATACGGCTGCTACTTATCTGAAAGTATGTGATACTTGAGTAGAAAAGAGGCACAGCTCTGCAGCTGCCTAGCTCCTGCGCTAACTTAAGGTCATGTGACATCGGATGCGGCGCAGAAACCACTCCCATCCAGGTCATCATGGACACATTTTAACCAGCATGCATCACGATTTAGGCAGCACAGTGCTGCGCAGCGCTGCTTGATCTTGAACTCGCCTAATGTCTTCATCAATTATCCAATGAGGAGCCTCCTAAAGAGGCGGGGCATGTGTGAGCCTCTTCGTGATTGGAGTATTGACAAAGAATGGTTTATCTGTGGGGGAAGTCAGGTGAAGATGCTGCTGCTGTGATGAGTCAGGAAGAAAACAAAGTTTCTCAATGTGAACAGTACTGATCAGGTGTCATTCTTAATGGGATCAATCATGTTCTTTATTTCTTGGATCAGCCACAGATCTGTTTCACAAGGAGACCTGACGGGTGTACTGCGAAGCCAGTTTCGTGGGTTAGCGAGGTATGTTGAGTCTAAAGCCAGGCTTCCCTGTACTACAAAGGTGGCTCTCTTTTAACCCGGCTAGATCACCATGGTAACTTATGCTTAGCTCATAACCTGGTCCCGACCAGGTTTTGTTCAGAGTTTCAGCTTAAAATCGGCTATAAAAGCGCCGCTGTTTAACTGAGTAACTCATTCGGAGATGGCGTCATTCATTGAGAACCCGGTGGACCTGGGAGCAAGAATAATTCGGGCAGCACTACGACGTGAGCGGCTTCTTCGAGATCGCGCTGATCCGCTGGCATTTCCTTGTGAAATTCTCTATGAGCGATATAGATTTTCAGCCGAGGGAATACGGTACATTTGCTCACTTATTGAGCCGAGTGTCAGGAATGCCACTGGAAGAAGCTGTGCGCTCACTGTCGGGCAAACTGTTTGTGTAGCCCTTCGTTTTTTTGCCACGGGAACCTACTTACATTCAGTTGGTGATGCAGAAAATCTGAGCAAGAACACACACTGACAAAATGATGGGGCAGCTTGGCTACATACCACTTTGAATGATGTTTTTGTATTTGGCTCTAACTTGCTGCCATGTCCGACTGCTGCTTCCACATCTTAATAAAATGCAATATGACATATTAATTAGGCCAACCTAGTATTTATTTGTCACAGATAATGAGTAATTATTTCTTTGATGTGGCCATGAATAAACTGATCAACTGATCAATGTTTCACCCGTTGTAGGGCAGTGTACGCCCAAACACAATACAGGCTTGAGCTATTTTCACTGTCAAAAAGGTCTTTATTGTCATTGTACAGGGACAGTAGCTGCATCTGCTTGTTCATCCCGACACAGTAGTACAAAAAAAACAAAAAAAAAACACTGAACATTTATAGCCTACGCACACTCAGCCTCGCTTTCAATAAAACACACACGTGCATTCTATAACTGAGATCAGTAAAATGTGAAAACAATATAGACATCATTCAAAAATTGAAAAAGATAGTTGTTGCTTCAGTGTATTTATTTTTTTAAATGGATGAGGGTTAATATGTAAAAGTTGCACAATGTTGAGCTTTCAGAAATGAAAACACTAGCTTAATATAATATTGATCATAATATTAATCATTGTTAACTTACGCATTTACACGGTCAGCAGTTTTCTGCCAGCAGCCCTCCCTCGCTCTACTGGCGGCGACAGTGTTACTTTTTGCCGTGATGGTTTCTTTGAATTCTTCATAGTCCTGCATAATAAGAATCTGCTCATCTTGAGTAAAATATGTGGCCCGGGATCAATCCATTTTCACACGGAAGTAGAATAATATGACGTCAAACGCCCCCTTTTATGTGAACGCGCGCAGAGCACAAAGCAGAGAACCGGACTTGACAAATTAAGTTGATAACCTCCGTCGCAGTACCGTTTAACTCTATTTGGGGACTTGGGGCTTTGTTGAGCTGCATCATGAGCACAAAGCCTGGCTATGTTGAGCCACCTTCGCAGTACAGGCCTCTGGACAAGAGTTACAGCAGCCAATCAACAGAAAATCAATGAATCAGCTCAAACTTTCACACACAGACAGCCTGCAGGTTCAAACTGGTTACCTTCAGTCTGCAGGATGTTCCACAAACACTGAAGCTTTCTTTCTCCAGTTCAGCTCAGACTTTGGGAACAACAAATCACAGAACGCCAAGAGGACAAAGATGAAGTTTTGATTTCTACGAGGAAGTCAGATCAAACTTTTTAACATGAGACAGAAGAACAGACGTAAAAGAAACACGAGGTAACGGAAGAAGACAAGTTAATTGGATTTGAAAAGCCTAAAATACAATCAAAATGAAAGAGGAGGAATCAGGTGGCACTCATCACCTAGTTAACTGTTGCAATTTAGAGTGAATCCATCAGCTCCACCTGTGAATTTCTTCTTCACAAGTCAGTGTTGCTGTGAGAAAGGTCTTTAAATCAGGTTATTCTGAGTTTCACACTCATTAAATCAAAAACATAAAGTAAAGTAAAGGGTGGAAAGAGTTGAGAAAGGAAAGAAGATGCCAATGTTTAAATCCTGAGACTGAAGACGCGTCTGTCTCTTCAGCCTTTACTGCAGCAGGTTCAAGGCTCTGAACTGTGACTCGTCTCTTTTTAATCCTTTTTATATGCTAGTTTACTTCCCTGTTTCTTAACTTGTTTGAATGTTTTGTTTCCTGACATTTTCCAACTTGTTTTTAATGTCTTTTAATGTCATCTTATGCCCCTGTAATCACTTTGAGTAGCCTTCTGTCTGAGTTGTGCTGTAAAAAATATCTTAAATATGCACATACACGACATAAACATGATTCACCAACATGTGCTCCTGAATGATTCATTAAATGTGCAGGAACATTTTAATATGAGCGAAAAGAACAAAACAAACTGATCCAAAGTCAGAAGTAGTGGTCATAAACTGGACCAGATGACCATATACATCAAATAAAAGCAGCTGATTACGACAAATAACACGATTCCTGTCTGGGCTCGTCCTCCAACTCATTCATATAAACAACATGATGAACATGATGCAAATATTCAGGAAGAGGCTGTGGAAGAAACTCACCAGAGCTGTGTGTGTGTGTGTGTGTGTGTGTGTGTGTGTGTACCCTCTTTGGTCACCAGCATAAGGTTTTCTGCCAGTTTCTTCTGACACAAACGTCTTTTGGCTGCTGGATCAGAAATATTCAGAGTAATTTGTGCCAGAATTTCTTCCCAGGAATCATTTCATGTGGCGAGCCTCCCGGCTGCTCCCTGATCCAGTTCACTGTTTTTCCCATGACATGTTTCCTGACACGTTTCCCTGCGTGGTTTCAGCCGCTGGCAGGGTGGTGAGCAGCGGCGAGCTGCAGAGCCTAGTGAAGCTCCGACCGCACATCTGAGGAAACTCTTGGACATCAGGAGAAGAAAATGACACACAAATGATTTGAATTTTTCCCACAATTGTTCTCTGACGGATTATGAGATCAAAAACATGTTTGAACTTGAATTAAATTCAATCAGATGAGTTTTATTTAAACTCAGTGAAGATAATTGACCTAAATTGAGCCTTCAGATCGTTTGTTGTTGACTTGTGTTTGCATTTAGGGTCAAAAATGACCTTTGACCTTAATTTTTTAGGAATAACTTAAAGATAATAAAGAATAAATAATGCACTTTATTTTAAAACGAAGTCAACAAAATGCACTGATTACAAAATGTACGCAGATTTTAAACTTCAGGTCAGAAAACATGTTGTCTCTTTAAAAGCTGTTGAAACTATAACATAATATTTTGTAAATTAAAAGTGTTTCTGCAAAGATGATGATATGAAAACACTTTGTTTCCTCATGATCACTGAACAAAGCCTTACAGTCATCTGGTGACCTGAAACGAGGGTGTAAGTTTGCATAGGGACAGAGTTGTCCCTACCAATATTTTGATATAATTTAATATATATATATATATATATATATATATATATATATATATATATATATATATATATATATATATATATATATATATATGTCTATCTATCTATCTATCTATATCTATATCTATATACATATATATATATATATATATATATACATATATATATATATTTACATAATGCATTGAAATATAACATTTTTTCCAAAATCATTCTTAGTATTTAGCATATGTAGAGAACTATTTTTCTGATGTGCCCTCTCATCGCAATCTTCAGTGTAACCTGCAAGGCAACATGTTTATATATGCTGCCATTTGATTGGCTGAAGGGTTATCACATTCGCAGCATGTGAAGGTATCAAAGCCAGTGTTGCCAACTTGGGAACGAACTTGCGAACTTTTCGCTAGATTTAGCGACTTTTCAGACCCTGTTAGCAACTTTATTTCTAAAAAGCGACTAGCGACAAATTTAGCGACTTATTCAGATCATCGGCGGAAAGGCGAGAAATATATTATATTGTAATTCACATGCTGCTCATCACATGCTCCTCTGCAGCAGCGCCGGGGTCTCTCCCCTCCCGCGCGGCTGCTCTGTGGATTTGACACCGGATAGCTGCCATTTACTTTGTTTTGATATGTTTTGCAGTTCCACTGGTACTTTACCGGTGATAACCTTAAACTACTGAGTTTAGATCACGTTTGATCTTCTCTCTCTCCCTTTCTCCAGATTAGGATGTTCCTCTATCTTGTAAAAATGTACATAGTTTGTTTGACCTTCTCCCTCCCTGAACTGGTTTTACTTCAAATCTATTTGTCCCTGTAGTGAGTCTGTAATTATTTGGTAAATTTCTCCATCAACCTTTTGTATGGCTTAAAATATACTCCCCTTGACTGCAACAGACACAACAAGGAAGCTCCTAGCCTAACATTAGTTAGGAAAAGAACAGTGTTATTAAGGTGTTACTGTAGTGAACATAGGTTAGTAGCTAACTGACTGTGGGTTCTGTGTCCCCTCTAGTCTTTCAACCAGTGTTAGCAATTACAAGGGTAAAACTAGTGAGTAACTGGCTAGTAACTATGAATCACTGCACACAGGAAAAACGGCAGCATGAAGAGCATGCTGATGATGAATCAGGACAGAGTTTCAGGTGAGGTGTTGACGATACCAGCATGATGAATCTCATCATCATGCTGGTTATTTTGAAAATAAATGTTGGATTTGCATAATTAAAGGTGTCAAGATGTTATTCTTCAAATGTTACTCAAATGTTCTTTCTTATAAGTTTGATATGTGTAATGGATATAAAGACGACATTTTATTCATTGGTGCATTATTTTTAAATGCATTCAGAAAACTTTCCAGTACAGATGTAGTGCAGGTTGAGGATGTTTGGGTTCTATTTTACATTATATTAGTTTAGTAAATTGTTTTTTTTCTTTCTTTTTGAATGACAAGTTGGTTATATAAAGCCTTCTATATTCCCTTAATATACAATAGTTTTTTCTAACGACCATAAGTTAAATGAGTGTAATGCATATAGATATTACATATTATTCATTGATGCATTATTTTAAAATATATTCAGGAAACTCAGAAATCGGGAGGGGGGTGGCTAGTGTCCCTACCAAAGCTGAGACCAAACTTACGCCCTTGACCTGAAGTCTACATCTGAAACAAATGGCTGATGAGTGAGAGACCGCTCTTGGACAGGAGAGTTACTGAGCCAGAGACCGCTGTTGGTCTGATCTTAGTACATCTAAGATCAGACTATAAGGTGCTGCTGATGATATACAAAACTGTACACGGCCCTGCTCCGTCGTACATGTCAGATCTCATTACACCATATATTCCAACTTGGGCATTACGCTCTCAAAATTCAGGGCTCCTGATGGTTCCCAGGGTTAAGAAGCAGTCAGCTGGCTGCAGGGCTTTTTCCTATCAGGCTCCTTTCCTCTGGAATAACCTCCCAGCTGATATCAGACAATCTGGCTCTGTTGACGCCTTTAAATCCAAACTCAAAACTCACTTCTTTGATTTAGCCTTTAATTAGCCCTTGATATCAATTGTAAGCTTCTTCAGTGGCTAGGTGTCAGTCTCAATGAGTTCCTATAGTACTAGATTTACACTGTGCTGCCGACGAGAAACAGTCTGTTTATTCTGATCAATATTGCATTTCTCTAACCTTTGTTTTTGTTTTCTGTTTCCACAAGCTGCAAGCTGTGTCACTCTCTACACTCTCTATAGCTTCCTCCTCCTCCTCCTCCTCTTCTCTCTCCTCCTTCTCTTTCTCCTCCTCCCCTCTTTCATTCAGGCTCCCCTCTGATGGACCACGGCCCCCTGGGACAATCTACCGTTTCTGAGCTCCTGCTGCCTTGAAATACTGACTGATCTGGATCATCACACCCCGGGCTCTGCTGGATCATTGCTCTCCTCTGCTTCATTATCTCCTCATATCTATATTTCTGTTAATCTTGATGCCTCTCTCTGTCTATTACTAATCATCTTGTGTGGCCTGCCCTCTTCCAGGTCACCATGGTGGACAGGAGGTGGTGTGGCTCGAGCACCACTTGGTGATGCCCCGTCCAGATCAGTCGTCTCCTGGATCCACTCTCTTTACATATAACTTGTATCAGACTTTCTGTTAATGTAACTTGTAAACTGTGATTTGTTGCTCTTTTCTGTATACGCGACATCTATTGCATGTCTGTCCGTCCTGGAAGAGGGATCCCTCCTCTGTGGCTCTTCCTGAGGTTTCTTCCATTGTTTTTTTTTACCCTGTTAAAAGGTTTTTTTTTCCATCAACGTGTGAAGTTTTTCCTCACTCGAATTGAGGGTCTAAGGACAGAGGATGTTGTTCACTGTACAGATTGTAAAGCCCAATGAGGCAATGTGATTGTGATTTTGGGCTATATAAATAAAATTGATTTGATTTGATTTGAGAGTTACTGAGCCAGAGACCGCTGTTGGGCAAGAGCGCAGCGTAGCCATGACAAAATGGAGATGGACCAGACCGGATGGATCTGGCGGAATCTAGCCGTAAGCATGAAACCACTGGATGTTTCAGTGATATCAGGACATTTTACACAGTTGGGATGTTTGTGGTCATGGTTCTCTGATAAACTTGACATCCGCAGACTGACTTCCTCGACAACAGTAAAATATGTAAATGAATTCAAACATGACTTTTGTTTTCAAACAGTTTTAATTAGCAGATGAATATTTAAGCCTGTAAATCAACACATTTCATGTGAAACAGAGGAAGAAAAGAATAAAACATTTTATTTCACAGGCAGGAAGTAAGAGAGGAGCCGTGAGTCACATGATGGTGTCAGACAAGCGCTGTGCCAAGAGGAAACAGTCAGCAGTCAGTGCGTTTACATGCACAGTTTAGTCGGATTACAGCCATAGTTCGACTCTGCTACTCAATCAGACAACAGCAATTATCCGAGTATATATGCCGGTGAGAAAATTGGATTATTGGGCAGGAGCTTGTCATACCCGGTACGATAGGTGGCGCTGTACCCATTTCAATTAGTGGTAACAGAAACACCTCCGGCTGACCTCTTTACGTCACCAGCTGCCTCGGCATTCAAGAAAGATGGCGTACGAAGAGCGAGACAAAGCTACATCTTTGTACACTTCGTATATGGTGTACATGATAATTACACAAACTAGATGCACAATGGCGCTCTTTCTTACAGTTATTTTGGAGGAAAGATGCCGCTGCCGTCCGTCTACTTCCGGCTCACGGCCCCGGGGAAAAATCTCGCGCCTGCGCAGAACGCAAAATCCGATCTGTTCCGCTGGAACGCATACATGCAGGAGTAATGCAACTATCAATCAAATAATCTGGGTGCTTTAATTCGACTATGAGAAATCCGATCCGGTCCGATTTTAGTCAGACTAAGGTGTATACATGCATCTTAGAAATCCGATCATAGTCGGACTAACAAAGTAATTCGGTTTTCTTGAGTGTCATGTAAACACACTGAGTAATCAGAGTCTTAATAGGATTCAGTTTGTTTGGAGCTGTGTTAATGTGTCTATTTTTAGAGCAGAGACATGTTTGCAGGATAATTGTCTGTGCTGCTCCAATAATAGGATGTAAAAATGATCATCAGTGTGAGGATGAAGCCGCCATGTAAACCACTCAGACGAGACATGATTACTGTCGCCTCACTGACGTATGAGTTATTACAAACCTTTAATATATTAAAAGCAGCAGACAGAAACACAATCACGTCTCTGTTCAGTCTATATTCCTGCAGAAACACTAAAACTCAACTGATCCAAACATCCAGCTTCAATAATTCTATATCATTTTATTGCATATTGTTCTTAAATGTCATCCTCGAGCTCTTCGATTCCACTCTATCTTAATGTGATATTTAATCAGGACCCCTAAGTGACCCTGAAACCTCAAGGACTCCTGGAGCATCCTGAATGGAAACTCACCTCATGGATAGAAAGAGCTTCAACAATTTTTAAAGCTTCCTCGGAGACAGAACCCTCTCAACGACCTTCACACTCCTCTATGACCAAAACCAACCATGTGCTGGTTCTTTTTTAAGAACCCGAGTGTATTTCCCCTGTAGAGTCACATCAGTCAGTCTCTAATCACGTCTCTGATTTACCAGCAATGACTGAACAGTTACGTCAGACCATGTTGACCTCTATGAGTGTTGCTCCTGACATCTGACCATCATAGAGACAAGATGCACATGCAACATTTTTCAACCAGAGCTCCTGAAACCACAGCCAGAACTTTTCTGACAGAAAAACCAGATCTCCTGGACTATAACCAGTTCGTTGGCTGTCAAAACGCAAATAACTGGTTCCAGAGTATGCACTGGCTCCAAACCAGAACCTGAAGGGATGCCAGTGATCCAAGAATCTTCTTAAGGACCTCTTGATTTTCAAGGACTAAATGAAACACCTGAAGAAGAGCCAACATGTTGTAAGTTCTAACAAAACATGTATTTGAATTTGTATGTAGTTGTGTGACAGATTCACTTTGTGTTTGGTCAGATCGGACCTTTAACACCACCTCACGGACCCTCACGGACCTCCTGAAGGTCACCTGAAGATCACCTGCACACACTCTCAGACCTGATCCTGAAAATGAACTGTTTCAGCTTTTTGGAACACTGCAGACTGTTTGACAATTATCCTCGAGAGTTCTCCTGTTTCTTCTCACCGGGACAATTCATCATTTCATCATCAAGTGTTTTCAATTGAAGATAAATATTCACACACACACACATACACACACACAAACACACTGTCAGCAGGTCGGTCTGCAGAGCTGCAGCAGCTGCATCTGATGCACGAGTTGCAGAGAAATCACAAGTTCTGCACACGCTCAGATCCCCTCAGGACGACTGCTGCCACACACTGTGTGTGTGTGTGTGAGGTGTGTGTATGCTGACCTTTATTCACACTCTGGTTTTTCAAGATTTCATTCTTTTTTCCAGTGCTGCAGTGAGCCTCCTCTTCTTCATCCTGCTCTCAACCTTCACAGTGGGGTTAATGTAAGGCCACGTCCCCTGACACACGCATGCACGCACACACACACACAGACACACACACACACTCAGAGTTGGGGGGTTGTTAAACGCTGCTGCATTTCCTCTCCTCGAACGTCAGGAAAAACCCTTCACATATCCTCGACCGAGCCGACCTGTGATGTGACCCGGTGGACCGCAGCTCTGTGGTGGTTCTTGTGGTGGGGTCCTGGTCCCCCCCCTCCTCCCTCTATGTTCCTGGCTGTCGATCCTCAGGGATTCCCCGACTTCTCAGAGTTTTCCGTCTGCAGGAACCCCTGACAGCAGTTTGACTTTCTTTTCTTTTTTCTCAGTAGAAAAACATCCAGAACCAGGCGACTTCTTGTCTTGGTGTTTTGGAAATGTTGTTCTCATGAGTCTCTGAGGTGTAATCTGGATTTAATGTACAGCCAGCAGCAGTCGAAGAACAGGAAACCCTGCAGAGAGGATCAACAGTCAGAGGCAGCACCGCTTTTCACTTACAGAGAGAACACATGTCTGCTTCTGGAGTGCTGCTTTCTTTTGTCAGTTAGTTTTGGATCGAAGAAATAGAACCTCCAGTACTTCCTCAAGGACCCCTGGAGCCCATCCAGAGGCCTCTAGCACCCTCTAAAGGACTACTGGAACATCCTCAAACCCTCTTAGACACCTCCAGACTTATCTCAGTCTGTTAAAAACCTCCTCTAGGGTCCCTGAGACACTGTCAAACAAAGAGACCTACTCAAGGACTATTTAAATTCTCTCAGTGGCCCATCCAACCTCCTGAAGGAACCCTGGAACCCTCTCATCAACATAGAAAGATTTATGAAACCCTGTCGAGGATCTATAAGAACCCAAACTGTCTCAGGGGCAATGAGAAACCCCTCAAAGACCAGAAAATTAGAAAATCCTACAACCCCTTCAAATTTGTCTAGCGCTTACTCGAGGTCCTTGACCCCTACCTGGAACTGTTAGAACCTGGTCCATGACCATAAAGGCCCTGGACGCCTGAAATCCTGGAACCTCCTTAGGGACCTGTGGAACTACACGAAAAACCCTGTCAAGTAACTCAAGAACCTTGTCACTAAGTCACTTGACCCCTGACCCTCCAGGAATGGACACCTAGAACTTCCTCAACACCTCTTTAACGCGAAACTCTCGCCAAAAAGCAACCAAGGCTTTATTTGGGATTGAGTATGAGTCAAACCTTCGTGTGAAAGCATAATTACGACGAAAGAGGCGCTTTTAAGATTTACCGTAGTTTCGGTTTTGGGCACGTTAATTTTGAACGGGAGTGCATGGGGCAGGACATGCTAGCATCAAAATCGCTATTTTTAGAACACTAAGAAGGCTCGACACAACATGAAACTTTGCTCGTAGTATCACCAGGGTCTCTACTCATGAACAAGAGTATTGAGAACATTGTCTGTGGACACAGAGTTTATGAAAAAGAAGGTTTTTGAACTACCCACGTTAGCTGCTGCACCTCCTGCGCGTTGCCCTCATGGCAGGCAAAAAGTGTTGATCCCCGAGTGCGACCTGACAGGCACGCTTGAGGAGTGGTTCACCATTACTCTCCTGCAGGGGCGTTGCCAGACACTTTTTACCACTTTTTACCGGGGCCCCTGAGTGCCCCCTGTAAAATTCCAGATGAAATTTCACATTGAGTCTATTTTTCATCACAGACAGTTTATGATCACAGAATGGAGTAGTTGACAGCTCCTGTGACAGGTGAAAGCAGGAGAAGATGCAGGTGGACAGTCAAGTCAGAGTGAGGAAGTGGAGGGGAGAGACAGACGAGAGAGAGGGAAAAGACATGAGGGACCATCACTTCATCACACTGAGGGAACAGATTCCATAGAAACAGATATATCTGTTGAGGAGGACACTGGTCAGACGCAAGACTATTCAGATTCATAGTGCATTTGTCTGTTTGGCACTAATATAATGAGGATGTGTTTGTTTGTGTGTGTGTGTGAGCGGATGGGGGGGGGTATGGGGTGCTGTGCCCCTGTAAAGCTGCAGGCCTATCAACGCCCCTGCTCTCCTGCCTGTCAGGTCGCACTCGGGGATCGACACTTTTTGCCTGGCATGACGGCGACACGCAGGAGCGCAGCAGCTAAAGTGAGTAGTTCAAAAACCTTCTTTTTCATAAACTCTCTGTACACAAACAATGTTCTCAATGCTCTTGTTCATGAGTAGAGACCCTGGTGATGCTACGAGCAAAGTTTCATGTTGTGTCGAGCCTTCTTAGTGTTCTAAAAATAGCGATTTTGATGCTAGCATGTCCTGCCCCATGCACTCCCGTTCAAAATTAACGTGCCCAAAACCGAAACTACGGTAAATCTTAAAAGTGCCTCTTTCGTCGTAATTATGCTTTCACACGAAGGTTTGACTCATATTCAATCCCAAATAAAGCCTTGGTTGCTTTTTGGCGAGAGTTTCGCTTTAAGCCTAAAGGACTTGAGGATCTGTCATCCGACCTCTAAATTGCTCTCATGGAGCCCTCTTAATGAGCCCTCAAGGTCCACCAGAACCCTCTCAATGAGTATATAGTCCCATGATCCCTGTCAGAGGCCCTTCTAAACAATTTCACAAACCCAACATGACTCATGAATACTAGAACCATCACTAGGACTACAAAAACTTAGTTCAGAACCTCATGTTAATAAGTCTGAACTATACAAGGACCCTTAGAATATCCACCAGAATCCTAAAATGCTGTAAAGTGACCCCAGAATCCCATCAAGAACCGTGACAAGTTCTCAAAGACTTACTTGAGCCCTCAATGACTGCTATAACCCCCTCAAGGATCCCAGGAAACCTTCTTAGGGCGCTTCAAACCCTTTCAAGGATCCTGAAAGACACCAACAACTAGTACTCAAGGCTTTGAAATACCCCTTGGATCACACTGAAGGACTAGAACAATCTCAGTGACTGCTCCAGGCTCTCAAGGACTGCTGTAGTCCTGTGGACAGTAGATGACATTAAAGCGCAGCTGTAACTGATGTCTGGGTCTGGTGTACATTTGATTCTGACAGAAGTTGGACCGCAGCTTGTCTCCGTCTGAGAGCTTTAAAATGTAAATGTGACTATAAATGTTTGTCTTGTGTGTGGCTGGATATTAGAAAATATTAGCTCAGTTATTCTTATCAGGCAGAGAAAACAGTGTGTGATGCCTTCAGGGAACCTCGGACTCTGAGAACACATCAGGCTGGAGCATGATTTATCCGCTCAGACACTGCTGCTGTATTTTTAGAAAACAAAAACATCTCAGAAACAAAGACGATGGGCTTGTTTCCTCCCCTCCGACGTGGAGCAGTCCTCCAGGGAGCGAACACTTCGGGGGCTCAAATCAAGGATCTCATATGGAAATGAAGTGTTTTTCCTGTAAAGTGTCAGTTTTTCTTCCTCCTGCTGCCATCTTTAAAGCGAGCCGAGCACTTTGTTTTCTTTTGATGTTATTGTGTTCTTCATTTCTTCATCGCCTCAGACGATGATGGTACATCTTCGCGTCGCTCCCCGGTGACACTCGATATTAAAGCTACAGTGAGAACACGATGATGAAACACGGGCAGGAAAACCGACAACATGCTCGCTGAGAACCTGTTAACCTCCATCAGCTGCTGAGTGTTTTCTCCTTCTTCATGTGAGAGGAGACAAAGGAGGGCCGCCAAGGTTTCTATTAATTATCTCTCAGACAGCAGGTTCATGTGATCACAGCAAAATGACTTTTTAATGACTTCCATGTTTTATTATGATTATTATGACAGAAACAAATATTTAGTGACTCAAAAGTTGAATATTTACAGGAGAGATGACGACTGACTGTATGGATGAATGATGCTACAGTCATGTGACCCTTGGCTCTTTAACCTTCGGCTCCACCTTTAGCTTCTCCTCATGAGGTGAGTTAAAAATGTTAGTTCCCAGAATCCACACCGGCTCAATAAGACTTCTTCAAATGATAACAGCAGATATTGACCCATAATACAAACACAATGTGAATATTTATTATATATTTCTGTTCTCTGACCAGAGGAGAAAAAGGAGGTGACAGCGGCTGACAGCAGGTCCGGTGTCCCGGGTCCTGAAGTGGACAGATCCGTGGAGATCATCTGGTCCTGGGCACGAGCGAGACTCTCAGCAGCCAGCAGGAGAAAAGTTTTGGACACACAGCTCTGATGTTGAACATGTCTTTATCATGCTGAGATATCAGTAACATATCTCATTCATTCAGCTTTGACCTTCTGCTTGTTTCTAACAGTCTTCTGCTTTTTAAATGTGTTTATTTAATTTCTCTCTGGAAACTTGATGTTGTTTTTTCTACAGAGGAAGTACTGTATGAAGCAATGTTTGATGACAGTTACTCTAAAGTTTCAAAGGTGTTGAAGAATCTTCTGAACAGATCTAAAAGTCATGTATTTAACATTCAGGAACAGTACAAATATATGAGCATCAAAATATAATTAAAGAACCAAAAGTAAAAGTAATGATTACACAGTGAAAATACTATATACATACTAAAATAATAATCAATAATCATATTAATAATAAAACAAGTTCAACAACTTCAATCAAAATGAGTAGTTACTTTACAGATTACATGATGCAGAATGTCTTTAATTTAATGTATCATCAAACAGATATTAAAACTAACAGTTAACATAATATATGTGTACTATGTGTGTGTATATTAATATGTAACACTTTGTAAGATGGGTACATTAATGAACATTAGTTAATACAGGCTGACCACAGAGACCAATGTTAATGTCCAGCCGCTCGTTTTGATTAACATACGGTTGTAGCTCGTTGTCTACCTCACTACGGTAGTTAAGAATTGTCATTTGTGTTTTAACAATGTTTTGCTTATAAGTTATTGATCCGGGAAGTTCAAATCTGTGCATATATTTCTAACTTTACCAGACTAAGTCCTACCACATAAGTCAGTTATGTATCATATCAAGCTCGCTTGCTGTGCTGTAAGTGTCGTTCTTCCGTTTTGATACGCTGCTGATGTTTGAGAGGTTTTCATGTGAGGTCATCGTGATGATGGGACTCCACCTGTGCGAACTGCGAACTCACTGAGGTTCTATTCAAGGCAAGTCCACTACGCTGCACTGGCGCTTTTTTACATGGAATTTGGACAGGGCCAGGGGCACAAAGGAAACTGTGGCCGTACTATGATATTTTTTTCACGAGGCATCGAAGCCAAAGTGTGGGGCACCGCCGTGAAATTCCCACCCTGGTTACAACACATGTATTTATTGATTCTAAAGTAATCTGAGGCTGCAAAGTAACTTAATGTATTAGAATCTGCTGTGAGATGACGTGAAGTTGGAGTACTTGAATAAATGTACTCAGTTCCTCATGTCCTGCAGGGCAGCGCGAGGTCGTGACCTTCTGATGTATTTACTGCTCTGAACAGAAGTAAAATGACCTCCTCGTCTTTTCATATTTCTCTGAAATCACATCCAGATGTTGTCGTGCTGCTTCCTGTGTCCAGTTCCCAGTGAGCACTGGAACGTGACACTTTCCCTGGAAAATATAATAAAAAAGAAAAAGCTCAGTGCAGCTATTTCCTTTCATAAATCCTGCTGAGTCGTACTGTAGCTCTCAGTACATTCAGTGTTTTAGTGGAAGACGCGCCGCGGTGGTGAGCGGCTGTAAATCCTTGTCGACAGACACCGGCGAGCTTTCATCGTCCAGCTGAGGATTCATGCCTGAGCGTCAGGTGATGACTTGCCCGCCCTCTCAACGGACCCTCAGGTTTCACTGTCTGCGTGTGACCGTCCGTCCGTCCAGCAGTTAACACCAACCTCACCTGTCAACACACCTGCAGGATTTACTGACCTGAGGGGGCTTCAGTCGGTTCTTCTCCAGCTCATTTACAAATGTGTTTGTTTCAGGTTTCATTGTCGATTAATCTCTTGATTATTGTCTGCATTAATTTATCAGATGTTTGGTCTAAAATGTGGTAAATGTTGGAAAATGTTGATCAGTGTTCCGTCCTCACATGTCTAGTTTTGTCCACAACACAAAGCTCTTCAGTTTACTGTCAGAGAGGAGAGAAGCATCTGACGAGCTGACAGGTGATTCAGACTGCAGATGATGCAGTGCTTTCTCTCTCTCTCTCTCTCTCTCTCTCTCTCTCTCTTGTTAGAGTCCTGATTAAGATAAAGAAGCTCCTGAAAAAACACTGAAGGAGGAAATCTCAGATTCTTCTTCAGAGTAGATCAACATAGATCAATTAAAAGATCAAAATGAGATTATGGATCAATTCTTAACACATGAATATGGATCAGAGACAACGTCTAGCAGCTTCAGCTGTTAAACATACCTGAGTCAGATGACCTACTCTCCACCATGAAACACAGCAGAGACTTTCAGCTGAGCCAACTGACGTGAAGAACGTTACACATCTCAGCTGCAGTTGTTCTTCCAAAAGTTCCAACTTTGGCCACTGCGACAAAATCGCTGCACGTTTCACAACAGTTTCAAGGTCAAAACTGGTTTTACATTGATGCTTTTATTTTTAATATGAGCAATAAAAAAAGATTTTCAGTCTAAAACTTGTTGGAAGCAAGGGTAAGGGGTGTTGACACAAGCCCTTTTTACACAGCGTCTCCGCATTATTCTCCGCCGATGGTGATTCACACAAAACGAAGCATCTCCGCCGAACCGCCGTGCAATTCACACAGAAAACCGGCGCTGCGGCTCCTAAAGAGGCGTGACGGTACACATTATGTTGATGACGTTGGTGTTTCCCAGGTGTTCCCCTTGTCTATCTAAACCCACAGACAGTTTATAATCATATGGATGCTGTTATAATGTGTAGTGATTGAGATCCTGACCCACCAGACATCCTGGAAAGCACTAAACAACCTAATTACATACTATCTCCAGAGGCGGATCAGCGCCAGAGCGAAATTTCCCCCCTCTCCGCATCTGAAACTTTCACACAGAGGAGGGTGCGGAGAATTGGTGCAGGATCCCTGCATGCAAACGGCAGTGTGAATGGGGCTACAGACCAGTGATGTGCACAAGGGAGGGCAATTGGCCAAATTGTTGAAAAACGCACGCTAAAGTGCCCTCCTGGGAGCTAAAACGCGCGCTAAAGTGCCCTCCGTCGAGCCAAAACATGTGCTAAAGTGCCCTTTTGGGAGCCAAAAAAGCATGCCAAAGTGGCCTCTTGGTTGGCAAAACACACTAAGCTGCCCCCTTGGCTGGTTAAAACATGATAAACTGCCCTCTTGGGAGCCAAAACTCGCGCTAAAGTGCCCTTCTTTTCGCCCCTGCCCTTCAAAAAGTCTGTGCACGCCACTGCTACAGACTAAAGGCATCAGCAGCACATCGCGTCACTCAGCCTCACACAATGCTTCCCAGCTTTACACGCTCAACCACGCAGACTCATTTAGCTGAGAGCCAAGCCGTGCAGTGTCGTTTTAACTGACATCGTTCAGATCGCTGACTCGTCACTTCTTCGTCTTCTTCTTCTACGGTTGGAGAATTAGCTCCGCCTGCTGTTTATCTCCATCAACCAATAAGCTCACATTCAGGGGCACAGCAGGAAACTGTTCAGGATCTTTGTCATCATTTTGGTGCATGTGTGTTGTTTGGACCTTGTTTCTATATTTGTCTCTGGGATGAACCCGTCAGTGTTTCCAGGTCCAGTCGTGTCGCAGGAACCAGTTAAACCTTTAAACACCAGTTAGCGCTCTGCCAGCCTCCTATTCAAATGCCTCCTCCAGCAGGAAGTGACATCATGGAGTCGCTGGATTAAAGGCCTGAGCAGTGCTTTAGCTCCGCGGGCTAATTGTGTCTCTGGTGGTGTGTGTGGTTTCTGCGTGTGTGTGTGTGTGTGTGTGGCTGCAGCCTAGAAGCAGTCCTTTAAATACACTCCGGATCGTTCTAATGATCCTCGGGTCAGATCAGACTGCAGTGGCCCTGAACTGGACCAGCGCTGAACACAGCAGCCATTCATCTGGCTTCTGATAGCAGGAGGACCAGGATCCAAGAAGACCTGGACCCACCACCACTGTTTTTATGTTCTGATCAGACCTTCAGGGCCAAGAACATCAACGATTCTTCATTCTCCACTAAGTATTCATATTTTCCACAGAGGAGGAATACAGTACTTTTACTCAACTACTATAGTTAAGTTACATTTGAGGCACTTGACTTTTCTTCTTCTACTCCTCCAACACATTGTATTTTCTACTCTCCAACACATCCATCTGACGCCGTTAGTTACTTTACACAGAAAACTTTGATGTTGATTTTATGAAATATGAAATATAAAATAGTTATAATATTTAAACACGAGCCAATCACCAGAATAAAACTCAGGTCAGCTAATCATCATGCTTCTTCAGGATCTTTCAGCCTCTGTCTCTACAAACATCCGGCAGTTTCACTCTAAAACGTGTGGAAGATGGCTGCTGAACAGTGGTCTCTGGCTTGGCAGCCATCTCACCCAGCTGTAGCTCCACAACCACACATGCATTGTGACCAATAGCAGGATTTTATTCATAAGGCACCTTTAAAGCCTTGGTTACAGAGTGCTTTATAAGAGGTCAAAGGTCAAGAGATAAATACAACACAAATTAAAATCAGAAATGTTTAATATAATTAAAAAGAGAGAAAAAGACTGAACAGAGAGACTTTCTGCTTTTATATTATCTACAATATCATTATATTCAAATATAATATTAAATGTGCAATATTTTCTTTTATCATTATTCGTTATTGTAGCAGCACCTTTCTATAATAGTTTTCTTCTAGTTTACTTATCGTCCTGAACTGATCTTGATTTGTGAATCTCCTTTAGGTTAATAAAGTTCTTATCTTGAATGTTCAGTGAAACTTTGAGACAGCTGATCCTCTGCTGCTTCTTTCTAAAACCTCACTTTCATTATTCAAGGTTGAACAGGAAGTACGGTGGCCTGCAGGGACACAACTCTGAAAACAGGTAAAGATTACCAGCCTGAGGCGCTCACATGTTTCTGCAGCCAGTGACAGAGAGAGGCTCACTGAGACTTGAACAATTTCTGCAGCGGTTTACAGTCGGACATGTTCAGCTGTTGTTTTACTGTCAAACACTTTGTTTAGTTTCATATTTGTGATTAAAATGAGACTCGGCCGTCTGTGGGATGCAGCGAGGCTGCAGATTGAAAGCAGCTGAAGCCTCCATCGTCTTGAAGCTCATGTGTTTGTGATTAGAGCACTCGGGTCGGCGGCGAGGCGAAAGCCGAGTGAAGCAGTAAAAAGGTGAGAGTGACTGCCGGCTGCCGCGACCACCTGCAGTCCTAAATTGGGCAATTAGAGTGGCGAAGTGTTTTCTTAGCGGGTAATACTCTGTAATGAGTTCAACAGTGCAAATGTGCCTGAGGCCCCACCTTCACCCCTCCTGAAGACGGAGAGGAATCGACATCACGGCCGCTTGCTCGGCCTGTCACTCTTTTTAATCTCCGGCAGAAAACACACTCCTCTTCTTCTTTTCTCTCCTCGTATGATTCATTGACCGGATCCCCAAAGAAGCTGCAGCCAGGTCGAGTAAATCCCCCTTTCTTAATTAAGATTTCTCTCACCCCTCATCCCAGCGCTACCTCCCCTCCTCCTCCCCCTTCATCCTCGCCCTCAGCCCAGGCTGAAAACTTCTGCGGCTGACAAGAAATCAATGCGTCCGGGGCGCTGGGGCTCAGGTATTGGATTGCAGGTGGACCCAGGAGGAGCGCCGGCCGGCCCCCGGCCCCCCGGCTGCCGCACTGAGCTGTCCGCTACGGTTAGCCCCCGCCGCAGCCGAGATGTGAAGTCTTTGGCTGCCGGATAAAAATGTCAAGCACTAATAGGCTCCATTGTGATTAGGCGAGATGGAGTTCACAAATCCTCGGTAGAAAATCTGTTAGGAGCGATCTTTACAAGGTCTTAGGGTTTGTCGGCGGCCCGGCTCCTCCTCTCACAACACACCCTCGCTTATTTTTTTATCAGCCTCAGAGGGAACGCAACCATAAATAAATAATTGTCTGAACTTTCCGTCAATTAGAAAATAAGAAAAAGTGGACTTGTTGCGAAGCCCCGCACAGAATATTCATGAGCTGCTTCATTACCCCGGGATGCTCCTGTTTTCAGGGATTTGTTTTCACCCCAGTGAAACGCTCTCAGGTAGAAAATGTTATTTACACTTTGTGCAGGATTCCTCTGTCTCACCGCTGCTGCACTCTTTTTGTTATTTTGCCTGAAAGTTGGGAGCGGATCCGGGCTGGGTGTCTGACCTCTCTGAGCTTGAAGGTATCAGAACTGAGAGAGAGGAGCATAATTTATTTAGAAATAGGCCTGTTTTTAATCACCTGGAGATGCTGCAGGACTCTGAGGGTTTTATGAAAACTCAAGTGTTAACTGTTAAACACCTGCAGTACAGCCAGAAAATACAACAACACACACACATACAGATCAGTTTCAAGATCCATCAAACTCCTCAAGTTTCTACCATAGTTTGAACAATGTGCAAAAAACTCGGCTTAATCATGGAGTTTGTTGAACAACTCAAACTTCTCAAAGACCTGCTGACAACACACCTTACACAAGGAACGTACATTTTTCTTCCTCTGCTCATCGTCGTACCTGCTGCTGCCAGGCTCTCCGGTTGCCTCCACGTTTCCTCGAAGAGCAGTTAGTGAAGGAAATGAAGGATGGACGATTTATAACAGGTTAATGGGCCGGCCGGCGGCGACGTTGAAGTCTTCATGGAGCAGCTCTGAGACGCTGCAGAGGGTGATGTCCAGAGATATAGGTATACACACACACACGCACACACACACACAAATATATATATATGTGTGTGTATGCAAAACGCAAGAGAAACACATCGTTGTCAGTTAAATCTTAAGAAGACAAATAAATGGATTTGGAAACATTTAAGGTAACAAATGAAAATAACAACATGATTAATTTCTCGATGTGACTTTTCATTCGGTGATGACTGAGAATTGTTTCACATTTTAATTTGTCTCAAGAATCAGAAATAAATCCTGACATTCACACAATGTTCCATATTTCGGAGGCTGCAGAGAAGAAAACCAGACATCTAATATTCAGCACATACAGTCTCTATACTTTATACTGTGTGTGTTTATAGTGTCTACAGTACAACATGAAATATATAATCAGTGAGCCTGAAGGTTTATTATTGACCCTGGAATAAAATGTTTGATAAAAAATCTGAGCGTGAGGACAACGAACATCATGAGACATGAAGACTACAGGAGGAAGCTGAAACAACAAGCCTGCTGCTCCGAGCTGAGTCAGCTGTGACCAAGAGACAAGGAAAAACAGACTCAAAGTACATATTAATATCAATATTAATATTATATCTTATTTTTGTCTTACTTTTCTCATTTATATATATTAGTATCTTCTAGCAAATAATACATGAAGATTATATCTGTTATCAAACTATATAATCATGTATAATAATATAAATAATATTGATAATGAGGAGAATACTAATGAAGTAATGGGTGATGATGTTGACAATAATGATGATGAAGATGTTTAAATTTAAATGCTTCATGAATCATATCAACATTTCTACAATATGTGAAATATCACGTAACATGGCTGCCAAACCAGAGACCACTGTTCAGGACTGTGTTCCAACATCTGTAAACATAGTCGTCTTACACCTGTGAGCAGACGGAAGCAGCTGACCGAACATCAAACATTATGTCCTTTAAAATAACCAGAGCAGACACAGTGACCGGAGGAGACACCTTCATCATCTCACCTTCATCATCATCACCTGAATCATCTTCATCTTCATCATCTTCATCTCACCTTCATCATTTCATCTTCATCATCATCACCTTCATCATCTCATCTTCATCATCATCACCTTCATCATCATCGTCATCACCTTCATCATCTTCACCTTCATCATCTCACCTTCATCATTTCATCTTCATCATCATCACCTTCATCATCATCATCATCACCTTCATCATCTTCACCTTCATCATCTCACCTGTTACACACGCAGGCACTCAGAGACCGTTTCACATCACTGACAGCGCCAGACAACATCTCACCACGATAAAAACACTCCTCCTCCTCCACCTCCTCCTTCTCTTCCTCTTCCTCTTCCTCCTCCATCTCCTCCTTCTCCTCATTATTTTAAACAATTCATTTCCAGCTCTCTGTCCTGATAAACCAGCAGCCAGAACCGGTCCACACAGATCCAGTTCTGGCTGTTACCCGATACATCTGGGTGGGTGGAGAGCAGAAGGTGTGTGAATGTTGACCTAACCTTGCTGTAATGATTAGCCGCCGTCATAAATTGCTTACAAATGGCTGTCTTGTTCTGCTGAATTTCACGACTGTTTCTTTCCCAGATTAGTTTATTACAATACCATGCATGTCAGAATCAATGCCTCACATTATTCCTGAAACACTCTCCTCCTCTACCTCCGCCTTCCTCAGCACAGACGTGAGTCCGACTCCCAGGTGGATTATTTTCAATCAATACAGCGAGCGCGGCGGTGGAGGAGCCTCTAAATATCCAGGATTGGCTGAGCGGAGAGAGGCAACCTGACCCGAGCAACGATCCATTCCATAATCACCTCGGACCGTTGGATTCTTTTCCAGCCGCTGGAGTTTCCCTCCCAGGCTGCTCTGCTGCTTTTAATGAATTTCCTGTCTTACGGCCTCAGAAATGTCAACACTCAATCACGCTGTAATTGAATTTCTCCAGCAGTCCAACATTTTTCCTCTTAAAGCAGCACCATTAAAACATTCTTTTGTTTGCACTCTTGGAAAACTCACTCTGGCTCCTTTTTATTGTTGGCTGTGTTTCGTAATGTTTCTAACATCTGTCAGGTCTGACGGAGGAGGAGGAGGAGGAGGGGGAGAAGGGGCCTGAAATTTGCAGGGCTGATGGTGGAAGCCTGCAGGATGTAGGTGGAGGTGTTGAACTGTTTCAGTACATGTTTATCATGTTAGCATCGGTCAGCACAACTCGTCTTCTTTTTCTTCTTCTTTTCTTCTTCTCATTCTCATTGATCTTCTTTTTCTCCTCCTTCTCCTTTTCCTTCTTCTCCTTCTTCTTCTTCTTCTCCTTCTTCTTCTTACTCTTCTTTTTCTTCTTCTCCTGATCAGATCATCTGATTCAGATCCAAACATATGAGATTATCTGGTGCATGTCATCCATCAAGTCAGCAGCTACAAGTGTCAGATTAACCCACGGTGCATTGCAGGTAACGAAGGCTCTAATTTGAAATGGAAGAAGACTGTGTGACTACATTAGCCACACTGCAACTGATCCGCTAAATGACTTCACTGGAGGCAGTTTATCAGTGTACAAAATTGGCGTACAAACCTGAAGTACACTCGAGTATTTCCACATCATGACACTTTGTACTTCTCCCCGCTAAACCCCTCCCCCTCCTCCCTCCCTCCCTCTGACTGGTCGCTCCAGCTGATTGATGCTGAGCTGTCGACCAACCAGCAGCTCTTCTCACTGGGACCAGTTTCACTCGCCAGACGTCTGTGAATAAAATTTGTGGAGAAACCTGGACAGCTGACCTGACTGTATTTATGATGACAGTCAGTTTCATTCTTTCTGTCTGATTGGCTTGCTGCCAGCTCACTGGCGAGGCGGGCGCGGTGAAACTGGCGGCAGGAGGCCGTTCTGAGGAGAAGCCCAGAGTCTCTGAGGAGCTCCACCCTCCTCTGAGGCCACTTAACACCTGTAATGATCTGACTCAAAGATCAGCGCCTTCTCCTCCACCTCCTCCACACATCTCCTCCACCTTCTCACCTGTAATGACCAAACACAGCACCTCCTCCTCCACCTCCTTCCTCCATACACTTCTTCTCCTCCTGCAATGACCGAGACACACAGCAACTCCATCCACCCCACATCCATGTACTCCTCCTCCTCCTCTTCATCCATCCACACATCTATCAACTACTACAAAGCCTACACTCCTAAGCCTTTTCATCCACCCACTACTCCTCCTCCTCCATCCACTCCTCCTATTCTTTCTCAACCATGCACTCGTCCCCTCATCCATCCTCTTAATCAAGCTCCTCCTCCTCTCCCTCCATCCACGCCTGTTTGTCCTCCTCCTCCTACTGCTCCTTCTTCTTCTCCTCCCTACATTCCAACCTGATGATTTGAGGCCATATTCAACACAGGATGGGACATAAAGGAGCTCATTTCAAAATAAGTCACATCAAACACACCAGAGTCACTTCAAATGGCCTCATTAAATAATTAATAAGAACTTTGATTAATCAATGGAGGAAAATCTGATCATCACATTGATCAGCTACGTGTTCATGCAAAGGTGAAAACTGAAAAAATCAATATGTCATCAATTCAAATTAAAACTCAAAAGTGTTAAAATTCTGGACTCTTCTCCTCCCTCTCCTCCTCGGCCTCCTCCTCCTCCCTCTCCTCCCACTCCTTCACCTCCCTCTCCTCCTCCTCCTCCTCCTCCTCCTCAGGACTCAGTCCTTGTTTTCTTTGGCCCTGGCCCGCTGGTATCAGCCCGGCCCGGCGGAGTGAAATCCATCACAGCAGACTGGAGCTCGACCTCGTCAATATGAACTAATTTGATTTCTGAGTTATAAGGCAATAAATAACTGCCATAAAACAACAGTTGGAGCTGTTTCTCCTCCGTCCTCAGGACAGAACCTGTATTGTGCCGTCTCTAATTGACTGCAGGTTTATTTTGGGCCATCTGCGGCGTCCAGTCACATTCCAGCATGTTTTATTTCTTAATGAAAAGGGGCGACAGCAGCAAGGTCCAACACAGACGGACTGTGTGGCTGCAGGAGGCGCATCAGTGCCAGCAGCTATCAGGTGTTTGGGTGGGTTAAGAGTAGATTAGGAGGGTGGTGTTGGAGGGGCAGGGGAGGGGGGACTTCTCTCTCGGGTCCCCGGGGGTCACTTCAGGATGTGTAACCTGATGTAATTGCAGGCATTAAGTGCAGCAAGGCCCCAGACATTCTCCCCCTTTGTGGAGTGAATTAAAGAATATTAGCTGCAGCGGCGGCTTGCTGCTAATGGACAGAAAATGGATTGGTGAGCAGTTTAGAGGGTCATTAGAATACAAAGCTGGTGTTAAGAAGGGCTCGTCACTGGATCAGAACCACCATGAACTCTGCTGCTCACACTGTAAATCATCAGAGAGAGGAGAGGGGAGGGAGGCAGGAGAGAAAGAGGGAGAGGAGGAGGAGAAAGAGGAGAGGGAGGTGAGAAGAGGGAGGAGGAGGTGGAGGAGGAGAGAGAGGAGGAGAGGAGAGAGGGTGCTCCGAGCTGGCTCCCTCTCCACCTCCTCTCCTTGGTAGCGCCCAGGGGATGATAACATCAGACTGCCTTCTTCCTGATTTTACAGCAGAATTAAGGAGAATTACAACAATTTTCAAAAATCTTCAGTCCAAATAAGAATATGAAACATGTATGGAAGAACATTCAGGCCAAAAAAAACCCATAATGATTTATAAATATAACCCTTCACCGTTTAAAGGAACAGTTCATGATGGTGACCCTGCTGGAAAATCCAAAATAGACCAGCACCAAAACACAACATATGCTGATCTACCAGTGTATTTTATGGATTACATGTTGGTAACTTGAACCTCCCAACTCACAAACCACACTGTGAGCAGATCATGTGACGATCTCAAGATGTCACAGCAAGAAAACCTATGTCACCAAGATTCTGTTGACTTATGTCAGTACCGGTGTTAAAACTGAGACACGATGCAATAAAGTTTGTAAGACTTAAATATTTATGTGAGAAAAGTTCTGTGAGATAGGATGTTTGAGTTTCTGGTTTTGATGTTTAAAGGTCCCGTATTATACTATTTTTCATCAATTTCACACAGCTGTCAGAGGTCCAACAACACTGTATTCGAAATGTATTGCCCCAAACCCATCCATAGTCCTGAATTTCAGCTGTCTAAAAGTCACTCAAGTGAGCTCTACTGAGAGTGGGCTGTTTCGGTGCCTGCACCTTTAAATGCTAATGAGCTCCATCTGTCAATGCCTGCCTTGCCAGCTACACGCCCCTCTCAGGGAGACGATGCTGCTTGTATGTGCTAATATGTACGGTGGATGTATAACTATGGCTACGTTCACACTGCAGTTACAAGTGACCTGAATCCGATTTTTTCACTCATATGTGACCCATATCTGACAGTGTGAACAGCACAAGTCGCATTGAATCGGACATTTTCTAATCAGATTCAGGCCACAATTTAAATGTGGTACTGAATCGGATACGTATCAGATTTTTTTTTAAAGCAACCGCAATCTGAACAGCCAGGTCGCATTTAATGTGACTTTGACGTCATTCTGACCCGCACTGCACTGTTTTGTAAATGAATGACAAATAAAGTTGCGACCTGCAGACCACTGTTAAACGAGCGCTACAAAGCACGCAGTGACAGTATAGGTGACTGTGACGATGCCTGTCCGAAAAAACGCAACTGTCTATAAATCGTCCAAAAGTGCGTGTTGTCAATTTCATATCTTTGTCGTGAATGTCTGTACTCACAAACAACTCAGGGGTGGAACAGTATGAGGCATTTGTTCACGCCGAGCGGCTCGAGAGCAGCGTGGAGACGCTGTTAGCTGTTGGCTGTGGGGTTGAGTGCGCAGCGTCCAGGTTAACTTGTGACACCTGTTACCAAAAAATCTGGGGCTGCAAAACATATTTGTGAATTATAATGAAGGTAACGCAGCCTAGACAGTCTAACTTAGCCTATCAAGTTTTATAAAAAGCCAAAATAAACATTAATGTATATTTTTACATGACATGTCACGTGGCAACTCTGCAGTGGACTACTATTACAGTAAAATATACTTGAACTTCGCTTTTCCATTTCAATGATGCCATGTTTTGGTGTATTTATTAAATAAAAGAAGTAGCATACAATAGAAATGTGAAAATATACCAAATAAAAAGTAGCCTCATTTGAAAATAAATAAGACACATAGTGTTTTATTTATTCTAATTTTAAAAAACAACCAACCAAAAAAAAAAGAACACAAGACAGTTTACATTTTATTCTAGTCCACTCCAGTAAGTTAATCCTTTTTTTATCCTCAACCACATACAGCGATCAACCCCGGGCTTGAACTTAAAATACAATGCTGTTAACTCAGGATCATTCAGTTAATCACAACTTGATTAAAACAGATACAATTCTGTGTGTAGGCTGAACATTTTATGTCGGAGAATATCAGAATCACTGTAGGCCTAAAACACTGATGATGATAAAAAAAGATTAATTTTAATGTAAAGAGGCGCGCAGGGAGCCGCTGCAGAGGCGCAAAATAGCTTACCTGTTTGCCAAAATCATGTGTTTCCCGTTCAGATTGAGTGAAATGCTGCATGTAGTGTTACACATCATGTGTTGGTCTACTGTGTGGGACTACTTTTGTGAAGGATGTGACAGCTAAAATAAAGTCCTGCTGACATTACTGTTTTCTTTCCTTTTGTAACAACTGTGGCTCACTCTTGGTACTGTGTGAGAACTTGAATGTAATATTGTCCACCACGATGTTGGATTTGTTTTCTGCTGTAACACAGGGCTGGTGTGTTGCCCATGGGTTGATTTGGTGGTTGTAAATGATGACAAATGGGGAACACAGCCAAAATTCCAAAACGTGGATGCTTCGAAAACTGTTCAACACAGGAGCACAAAAGACACACACACGCACGCACGCACCCACGCACGCACGCACGCACACACACACACACACACACACCGTGAAGGGGGAGTCAACTTCTCCCTTCTGATATCCGTCGTTATACCTTGAGAAGAGTGAGATACATGTCTGGGCTTTCCTATGAACAACCGTCGACGGTCGGTACAGGTGTTTGTATCACAGGTTGATCTGGACGTCTCTCGCTTTGCCACAGCTGACTGACGTCACGCTGAGTTTTGGCTGGATGTCAACGTACTCTGTAGACTCTTTGACGAGCAGGCTGTATGACATTATACAGGTTTCACATTGACTTGACTTTGGTTTAATAACTATGTATGCGGCTGGGAATGGTGGCTTTCATTCAGTAATTATTTGAGTGCAGCGCGGAATAAAAGAAATACCCGATGGTAACAGGTGTCACAAGTTAACCTGGACGCTGCGCACTCAACCCCACAGCCAGCAGCTAACAGCGTCTCCACGCTGCTCTCGAGCCGCTCGGCGTGAACAAATGCCTCATACTGTTCCACCCATGAGTTGTTTGTGAGTACAGACATTCACGACAAAGATATGAAACCGACACGCGCACTTTTGGACGATTTATAGACAGTCACGTTTTTTCGGACAGGCATCGTCACAGTCACCTACACTGTCACTGCGTGCTTTGTAGCGCTCGTTTAACAGTGGTCTGCAGGTTGCAGACGTCGGCATCTCCGTGTGGAATAGTAGAGTTCGTGCCACGTCAAAACGAATACACATATACATGACTTGGATCAATGAGCAGGGCGATCGGTATGTTTTTCCTGGTTAGCGGACATGGCCGAGGACCCCTCTCCAGACGGGATTCTCAAACCACACCTCCAGCACATCTGGGACCCTTGCCAGTTAAAATGAACGCCAGTTAAACTGTCACACCGCATCCAAATACTCGGATACGGATACGGTACGGATGTTGCCGCTATTGTTCCGCATAGAGCCATCATTAAAATATGAATTTTCTTTCTCCTCTTCCTCCTTCGTGATATCACCCGCTCACAAATTTGCCGGCCGGCTGCCGCCACACACTGTTTTTAGCATTAAGCCATACAGTCCCACGTTACCGGTTGCCATTGCCATGTTCGCTTCCGTAAACACCGCTGTGGCGTGATGTCATCAATGATCAACTGCGCATGCGGGTCACTTCAGGAGCGTGAGCTGTTCACGCAGCAATCCGTAGACAGGCCGCATTTAAAGAGGTAATGTGAACAGCCAAACAAAAAATGGGATTCGAGCAATAAATCGGAATTGTGCATTAAGACCTGCAGTGTGAACGTAGCCTATGGCTCGGCTCGCCAAGATGCTGTCGTTCAACCATACCAGTTTGACCTGGAATCGGACCCAGAAGAAATACAGACTCCATGGCTGCAGCAGGACGTTTCAGATTGGTTAGTGTGTCTGAATAATGTTATGTAGTTTGTTCGTATGTCTTGTTACAGTCACTTACATGTAGCTACTGCTAGCTCCTGCTAACGGTAAAGGTAACTTATAGTTCTTCATCAACTGTAAATACTATCAAAACGTGGCGACACCTGTGGCTCAGGTGCAGTTGCTGGGTCCCGTATGGGTGGGACTGATCCTTTTACTAGGGTCAGTTAATTATTGGAGCAGTCCGATGTGAAGTGGTTATATGGGCTGAAATATGTGCCAATAGAAACTGAATTTGAATCATCAATATTTGAATTTGAATTTCTAAACTTGAATAATTGCATTAAAAAACTGAATTTGAATCACATACAGGGTTCGTACACATTTTTCAAGGTCAAATTCAAGCACTTTTCAAGCACTTTTAAGGGTCTATATCTAAAGGAATATATATACTTGTGATTTTTTTCTTCACTTTTTATCACAATTATGTACATTGTATTATGCTGTAAACATCTAAAATTATATTCTATAATAGCAAAAACTTCGGAAATTAATTATCCAGTCTGATCCCAATTTTGTAAAAACAGAGTTATAATGTCAAGCACTTTCAAGCACTTAAACTAAAATCCAAGCACTTTTCAGACCTTGAAAACACAACATTGAAATTCAAGCACTTTCAAGGATTTCAAGCACCCGTACGAACCCTGCACATAATTTGAATTTGTATTGTTTAATTTGAATCATTGCATTGAAAAACTGAATATGAATATCATATTTTGAAATTGAATTTATTAATTTGGAAAATTCAACTCTATATATTTTCACATTCAGTTCTCACAATTCAAATTCAATTTCTCAAAATTCAAATTCAGTTCTTGCAATTCAATTTCAATTTACTGTGACTGACATCCGGGTAGTTGAGGAAGAGCAATCGAGCACAGATAACTAGGACTCCTCTTCGGCCAATCAGCGCCCACGTTTTCACCTACGTAATTTACCTTGACGCTGACTGGTTGCTGGCTGGTTGCCACCTGCCATGAAACGGAGGAAAAGTGGAGACGGAACCATTAGGCTGTTAATTAAGTGGATGGCACTCATGTGTATCTCATGTGGATTTCCAACAGTCCAAGACTATCCAAACTATTTCCAAAACTGTCCAAGGGTCATCTACTAGGCCGTGAAATAACAGGAAATGAAGTCTGAATAGACAAAGTGGTTCAAAATGAAGGTTAAATGGTGAAATGAAATATTAAATAAACTTAATTTTACATGGTAGATCCTTTTGTATTGTTTTTCACCTAATGATGCAATTTCCACTTCCTTTGTGTGGGTCCAGTGCAGTTGAACATATGAAATAAGTTGAAGTAGGTTTAATGTTAATTCCCGTAGTTGCAGGGAGATATTGAAATAGATTTCTAACCATTTAACCTTCATTTTGAACCACTTTGTCTATTCAGACTTCATTTCCTGTTATTTCACGACCTAGTAGATGACCCTTGGACAGTTTTGGAAATAGTTTGGATAGTCTTGGACTGTTGGAAATCCACATGAGATACACATGAGTGCCATCCACTTAATTAACAGCCTAATGGTCACCCGTCTCCACTTTTTCTCTGTTTCGTGGCGGGTGGCGACCAGACAGCAACCAGTCAGCGTCAAGGTAAATTACGTAGGTGAAAACGTAGGTGCTGATTGGCCGAAGAGGAGTCCTAGTTATCTGTGCTAGATTGCTCTTCCTAAATGATTCAAATTCAGTTTTTTAATGCAATTATTCAAGTTTAGCAATTCAAATTCAAATATTGATGATTTAAATTCAGTTTCTAGTGGCACATATTTCAGCCTATATGGTTAGCACACACAAACTAGCATGTTGTTGGTAGCAAGCGTAGCACGTTGTCGGTAAAAATGAAATGCAACCACTGTCTCTTCTGTTCTTCTATAGCTGGGACAGAATATAGGCACTTATGTTGATTTTTACAGCCAACAACAGAGCAATTTGCGTGTCTAACTCTGAGCGATGACATTGTGGAACACTGCTATCTTACCGCTGGACACGACGAACTTCACCTCGGGGATGAACGTCCCCCTCTCATCTCCGGGGAGAGGGGGGAGTGTTTTGCGGCGCAGAGAAGGCTGGCCTGTGAACATCTCTCCTTTCGTTACGTAATGACAGGAGCTGAATCTGAGCAGCCTGTATGAGCGCCATTTTACCAGTGGGTGGGCTGCAGAGACGATGAAGGACTTGTTTGCGTTCCTCATTCTGGCAGTTGGCAGGCTCAGGGGGGACCAGTTTATATATGTAGAGACCAGAGAAAACGTGTTTTTCATAATATGGGACCTTTAAACGTTTTCCAAATCTGTTTTTATGTGTTTTTGGGTCAAGGATGGTGATAAAGACATTGTAAATGTGACTAGTGCTGAAACCCTACATATAAATATTTATTCTGATTATATTGAATCTAATGCAGAGTTTGAGATCTTTTTCTCTTGGAGGCAGATCTGATTTTCCATATATTCTGTGACTCTGCTGAACATTTCTTTTTTCCTCACTGACTTAAGTCCTTGTTTCCTACTCAGCTCACGTTGGTAATGACTCGTATTTTGGAGTGATGAGATAATAACCTCCACTTGATTTTCGCACCGAACGAGGAGGCGTGTCTCTGCATCTGACAGCAGCTGAAGGATATTCAGAGTTTTTTCTGGTTTCTCGGTGGGCGATCTTAATGTGAAATCCAGAGAGAGAGATGGAGCTGGCAGACTCTGGCTGCGGCCCAGCCTGAGTGGACATGCCACCACTGTTCTCAACACTCCTCCATTACCTCTTCTCTTCCTGCCAGCACACATTAAATATCTAAGGCTGCCTCCAGAAATGTAGGAAAGCAGGAAACTGCGACTTCCAGCTTCAACTGGAAACATAAATACGGACTGTGAGCGTATTTGTTAGCGGAGGGGTTTCCTGTGGTGGTCGGATCTTCTGCCAACATGCTGGAACGAGTATTTACTAAAACATTAAACATGAAATATTTGAGAATTTAACCTTCCTGTAAACACCAGAAATTAAAGTATTAAAGTATTTAAGTGCTGCTGTCGCCTGATGTAACTGTTCATCCAAAATAATGTGAATAAAATGTTAAGTTGTTTAAATGTAACCTGCTGCAGTATGGACACACAGACCCGTCAGACATGTTTGCTGGACAGAGACCTGAGGTCAAGTGTTGGCTCTGTAAATAGTAATTGCTTATAAAACCTTTAGCATTCACCTCCTCTGAGTAGCAGCGGGGTGTTGGATGGTGAAACTGACTGATTACTAAATCTCATCTCTAAAAAACGACATTTAGTATCAGGGGTTCAGTTTGAGCTGCAGCAGATCTGTGGAGGATTCTCACAGCACTGTAAAGAAAACTCGACTGTAACAATGTCATTCAGGAAGTTAGAGGGTCAGCAGCTACCGTAGCCAGGCTAGCCTATTTAGCAAGCTAGCATCTAATGCAGCTCAACCTCAGAGAGAAGGTTAGCTAAAGTGATGTATGATTGCTAGCCTTTACAACTAACACCGGAGCATATATACACGCTCTGTACTCAGTTTATAAAAAACATTTTCAGTGTTTCTGCTTGTGAACGGTCTGTATTTAGAATGACCAGGAACTCACCTGATGTTAGCCTCGAGTAACTGAACTAAGCAGTCAACAGCGTCAGGTTCACGTCTCGATGAAATGACTCTGACACATGTGGACCCTCAGTAACTACAGTCACTGCTTCCTGCATACATTCCTCCTGTTTGACCCCAAACGAAAGGCAGTTTGCATCATCCCCACATCACTCCATGTTTAGACAATAATTACTGCTGCATCTGCCAAACGATGCTGCCCACGTCGTAAATCGTGTCTTTCACCTCTCTGTAACATGAATCCACACAATGATCGATTGTGTCTTCACTTGGAGGTGACAGGAAATCGTCAAACGACCCCCCGACCTCGTCGCCTTCCTCCCCGATGCTGTCACTGATCCTCTTTGTTTGCGACACATCTTGGTGACATTATCTCTTTCCTGTTAGCAGTTAGCATGAGACAGAGGTCAGGTTCAGGGTGTCGACTCATCTCTGATTCACACACAGACACTTATGTGGTTTCTCTGCAGACAGGATGAATCTGCAGAGGCTGAACTCTGGACATCTGACAGTCGTCTGCATCATGTGGAAAATCTGAGGGGAGAGACTCGATGTGTGGTCAGAGAGTTTTTATCAGCTACGTAGACTAGTTCTCACACCGCAGTGGAATTATGCAATTAGCCCCGAGCTAACTCTGCCTCGGTCTACACACACATTGTTAACCCAGTGTTAACCTCCGCCCATCCAAACCTGCAGGGAACGATTCATTATTGATTAATCCAGCAATTATATTTTCCATCTATCAGTCATTTGTTTGGTGAGAAAATAATAATAAAGGCCTTCAAAACATCCAAAAGCCAAAAAGATTTCAAGTGTCTTTTACAGCGAAAAGAAGAAACTCATTAAAAACAGAACTTTTTCAATCAATTAACAGTCTCATTGTTTCAGTTATTAATCACAGACATGCAGTGATTCTGCCAAAAACCAGATGGAATAAAAACATAAAGAAAGTGGTTTGAAACAAGTGTTTGTGTTGCTGGATGAGGCCCCTGAGTCAGACTGAGCCCGGGGCCCTACAGAGACTCTGCCTGGCCCTGATCAGCTCTCACACATCACACTATTCTAACGTTTTGGCTCCATATGTAATAAACAGTATAGACAGAAAATAGACAGCAGAGCTGACTTTGTGTTTCCTGTTGGGATCGTAGACGAGAGGAGAAGCTGGAGCTGTGAGCCAAGAAATGAATCTGTGCCAAGAGCTCCATCACCTGCGACCGTATTTCTACTTCTGAGAGGACACGAACGACTTCTGCTTCAGTTCGAGCTTCGTGTCTCCTCCTCGGCCTCCTGGCGACGATACATCTCAAGCGGAGACCTCCATCTTCGAACTGATCCTCACCGCCGCTGCTTATAGGAGGAAGCTCGGCCATATTGAGAGCTGAGATGTCTCCCACAGGACGGATGTATTTTAGGTCAACTACATGTTCTGCCATCTGTTCGCCTCCACAACTTAAAAGATGTTGTGAGGAAAGAAAGAGGAGGGTCCAACGGGGGGGTGAACCTGTCGGGAGATGGGACCATAGGGGGGAGGATGGGGGAGGACGAGCGAGGAGGGGCATGAAAAAAAATTATACAAAAGAAGAAGAAATGTCTGTAGGAAACCTTTGAGGAGCATCGTGCCAATGGTGAGCTTAGAGAGGAGGGGTGAGCGTAATCATTCATCATCCTCGAGCTTCCCACAGTCCTTTGGAGTGCGACATGAATGATTGGGGGGTGGGGGATTCCCCCCGCAGTGCTTGCTAACATGTGTGAGTTTATGCAAATTCACATAAAACCTGAGCTGTTTAAACTTGTCGACACGCTGAGAGAGAAAAACTTGAAAAATGTCAAAAGTCAATTGAACTTTATTCTGACAGGCACTACGTGGACTTCCTGTAAACATGTCCATTTTATCAAGTAATGTTCAATAAAGTGTTATTGTTGTCACACAAGTCAGAATTCAACAATGATAATAACAGTGAAAGGTATCATCCTGATGGTTTTACTCTGTAAAACCAGCTGGTTTAATATATTATTTATATATATGAGCTGAGACTGGATCTGGATTTCATTTACTCATGTCTTTGATAAGAAACAGGTGAAAAATATCTTATTAAATGTAAAGAATCTCTGTTTGTATTCAATCTTAAGTTGCAAACAAGAACACTTACAAACAAGCTCACATAACATTTATAAAAAAATCATATATTCACTATACGACAGAGCTGCAGAAAGGAATGTGAGTTTGTATTTTCTTCACGAACACGCAGCAAACATCTAAACATCTCTGCACACAGGGAATAATTCAGGAGAGCAGGTTTAATTTAATCTGAGTGAATGTCAACGACAAGACGATGATGTTAAATCACTTTAATACAGAAACCCATCTTAAAACAGTCCGTTTATCTGTTATCTGAGGAAACGTGTCGAAGAGTCAGTATGGAAGAACTGCTTTTCCTTTTCCTTTTCACATCAAATTGATGTTCTGTTACAGTTTCAAGATGAATTAAAGGATGAGGAGGGATGAGAGGGAGGGGTGAGGAAGAAGAGGAGGGGGAAGAGGGGTGAGGAGGAGGAGGGGGTTCATTAGCTACTCTGGCGAACTTGAACTCATTTTCATGAACTTCTCTTCAGTTTCGGTTGGATGGGAGTGACAGAGGAGCTGCAGGTGGGCTCCACTTTAGGAAGAGACACATATTGTTTCCCCATCCTCACCCTCCCTACCTCCTCCTTCCACACCCTCCTCCCCCGTCCTCCCTCCTGAAATGTTGCAGTGATGGATGTCCTGCCTGATGCTGCTTTAATATCAAATACAAAAATGTCTTGTTTGGGCAGCGAGCACACGAAGCTCCTGCAGAGACAGATCTGATGCGGGCCAGGGTTCACCAGAGGTCACCACACGTGGGACTTGAGGGGCCCGGGGCCGAGCTGAGGGGCCCGGGGCCAAGCTGACAAGGGAAAATATTTTTTACTCTCCTGGGAGCAGCTTAGTTCACATTCTGCTCTGCTTTTACTTCCCTCCCAGGACCAGAAACTTGGCTTCAGTCATGATGACTTCTCCAGATGTTCACCTCACTCCTCCTCCTCCTCTTCCTCCTCCTCCTCTTTTTTTTCCTCCTCCTGTACTCCATTGTGAATTTTTGAGCACCACAATTAACATCTATAAATCATGTCCCGAATACTTCCTGCTCAATCACAGGGGAATATTGGGGAACAGCCCAATAGCTCATTACAAATTGGAGGTTTAAAGCAGCCAAAAAGATAAATTGTGTCATGAAAACAGCTCGTACAGGACGAGAGTCTCTGCGCTTTAATGATAGCCCGCTCACTTAAATTAGGAGCAGACGATTAATAAAATGCACCGACAGTCTGTTTCCTTGTCAGAAATGAATCTTTTTTCTTTTGGTTCAGGATGAAATCCATCACATGGAGAATTTGCCAGATCCAATTAGACAACTTCCTATTTACATTATGAAACAGTTTGACAAGTCCAGGACAAAATAATGAAAAATAAAACTTAATTATCTTGGCAATAAACAACTTTTTTTCTTTACGTAGAAAAGACAAAGTATCTGCAGGGAAAAGGAAACTTAATTTCACCTCTGCATTAACCCTGTAATGACTCTTTATTAGAGCACACGTGTGAAAATCAGCTGCTGCATCAGAGACGCACGAACCCTGAGAGACACCTGATACTTCAGCATTCTCGGCTCTGGTTTATGTTTCAGGAAATATTGACTGTACATAAAAAACATAATTTTTTTTACTATTGTTCCTTCTGACAAACAAAAACAAGCTCAACAACAGGCAAAACCCTGCGCAGAGCTTTGCATTAAGACTGGAGATTTAACTTAGCAATAACTGAAAATGGATAAAAAGCTATCTTATCTTAGCATAAAGTCTAAAGACGGTGAAGAAGAAGAAGAAGAAGAAGAACAACAACAACAACAACAACAATTTTTTATCTGTAGAGCCCCCACACATGAAGATTAAAAATCAGCTTTGATCGTACTGTGTGTGGTGTGCTCCGATATTCTCAGCACAGGACACCACACACATAAAGATTATCTGTCTCACGGCCAATCTAGAATCTAGGTATTAATTGCAGATGTTGATTATGCATGGGATTTCTTTTATGAGGGTTTTAACAGTATAATTAACAAGCATGCTCCACTAAAAAAGTACAGATTGAAAGGCCACAACAATGCTTGGTTCAAACCAGACTTATCAGATCTCCTGCATAAACGGAACCTAGCTTGGGCAAGAGCCAGAAAATCTAAACAGGACTCTGACTGGCTGGTTTTCAAACAGCTTCGCAATGCATGTACAGTTAAAATAAGGAAGGCCAAAGCCGATCATTTTCTTTCCCAAACATCAAATCATTTGAACAACCCAACAAAATTTTGGAAAATTATCAAATCGTTATCAGAAAATAATAATAAAGGCATGGAGCTTCCCCAATGCATTGTGAAAAATGAAGGAAAAATAACAGACAAGGCTAAAATGCTTGATTGTTTTAATGAACTTTTTATAGCCTCTGGGTTTTTATTTGAGTCATCCTGTCCTTAGCATGACTGTTCTTCTATAGAAGAGTCTGTTGGCCAGGATACATCAAACCAGACTTTTTCCTTCAGTCCTGTTACAGTTTCTGAGGTACATAAAGCCCTCAAGCTTTTAGTCACAACTAAAGCCGCAAGCCCTGATAAATTGGACCCTTACTTTTTAAAGTTAGCAGCAAATTTTATTGCCGCTCCTTTAACACACATTTTTAATCTCTGCTTGAACACAAATGTAATTCCTCGTGTCTGGAAGTCAGCCTTTGTTGTGCCCCTGCTTAAAGGGGGTGACCCCACTATTTCAAATAACTACAGGCCCATCTCAAAACTGTCTGTCCTGGCAAAGGTTTTGGAATCCTTTGTTAGTGATCAACTAAAGGTTTTTTTATATAGTAATAATGTTTTATCTGACTTTCAATCTGGTTTTAGAAAAATGCATAGCACAACTACAGCAGCTCTTAAAGTTTTAAATGATGTTATGATTCTATGGATAACAAGCAGCATTGTGCAGCCCTCTTCATTGATCTTTCTAAGGCATTCGACACAGTGGATCACTTTGTGCTCAAGCACAGACTATTCAAAGCTGGACTGTCTCAAAAAACTATTGGTTGGTTTGTTAATCATCTTACAGACAGTGTGTGCAGGCAGAGGGCTGCACCTCTAGCTCTCTCATTGTAAGTAAAGGTGTACCCCAGGGATCAGTCCTGGGCCCACTCCTATTCATTTTGTACATCAATGACATTGATCTAAATGTGTCAAATGTGAAATCTTACTTTTATGCTGATGATACTGTACTCTACAGCTCAGCACCCACCCCAGAAGGGGCCCTCTCCCAGTTACAACTTGCTTTTAACACGGTCCAAGAACATTTGTATGATTTAAAACTTGTTTTAAATGTTGACAAAACTAAAGTCATGCTGTTCTCTAACACAAAATCAAAACCACAAAATCTCAGGGTGTAAAGATTGAGTGTGTTTCCAACTACAGATATCCTGGTATATTAATTGATGAATCCCTCTCTTTCGCAAATCATATCCAGCAGCTGGTGAAAAGATTAAAACTGAAACTGAGTTTTTATTTTAGGATCAAATCCTGCCTTTCCTTTAAATCAAAAAAGAGATTGGTTATTGCCACTTTTATGTCTGTCCTGGACTATGGTGATGTTTTATACATGCATGTCTCGTCTCAAAGCTTACATGCTCTTGACACTGTGTATCATGGAGCTCTGAGGTTCATCACTGGTTTTAAAGCACTGACTCATCACTGTACGCTGTATGATCGGGTTAGATGGTCCTCCTTATCAACACGCAGACTGAGACACCTGCATATTCTCATCTACAAGGCAATTTTTCGGTTTTCTTCCTTCTTACCTTTTGTCCTACATTAACCGAAGTAACGCTGGGACTTAACATTTTCGGTCTCAGGATTTGTTCTTGCTGTCTGTCCCAAAAGTCAGGACTGAACTGGGAAAGAAAGCGTTTAGGTTTGCTGCTCCCTCTGCCTGGAACATGTTGCAAAAAACTTTGAAACATAATGAGTTGGTCTCGTTGAACCCTTCTAAGGTGAAATTGGATGACATGGAGGCAAAAACATCTGGTTGTAGATGTTTTGCCTGAGGCTGTTATTACTGTAGCTGACCCTTCAAATGTTGCTGTTTTGGATGCTGAGTGTTTTTAATGTCTATGTCTACCTTGTGTTTGTGTGTATGTATGAATATGCTGCTGCCTGTCTTGGCCAGGACACTCTTGTAAAAGAGATTTTTAATCTCAATGAGTCTTTTTTCCTGGTTAAATAAAGGTTAAATAAATAAATAAAAATAAATAGTCCACTGAGCCAGAAATATCGGTGATCAAACGTGATCTACAGTAACCAATGGCAACAACCCCAGCGTCAACGGGCTCTTCATAAACGGAAAAGAGCATAGATTGTATATAAGAGTCAATAAACGTTTAAAAAACATGAAAGACATGGAAGACATAGAAGAGGGAATGATTGCTGTCCCATTAAAAACATTAAAATGGCTAATTCAAACATCCCCATTGGAAAAGTTAGATCTCACCGCTGTTTTTATTTACGTCCGCGTCCGTGTTCCTCAGTCAGCTGTTTGGCTACGTTGCGTTTCACGTCACATTTCATGGGGTAGTGACTCAGGAGTCGTCAACTTTCCCCACACACATGAAGATTTTTCGTTGTAAATATTGAACAAGTTTAACATTTATGATTGTCGACCGTGACCCGTTTCCAAGCAAATTATCGGGACAAATTGACTCTTAACACACCACAGACCACAGTATAATCGTATAGGATAATCTTATAAGACAGAAGATAATCTTCCGTGGTCAGGAAGGGGTAAAATCGGAGCAAAATCAGCCCGATTATCGTTATGTGTGTTCCCCCCTTTAAGATTCCAGATCATCGACAGTTTGACAGTAAGCATGTTCAACCCTGATACGTGCAGCCAGCAACCCCTTCATCACCTCCTCACCCTCAGTGCACCCTGAACCCTTTGCTTTGTTCTTTCTGGAGATCCAGATGGCTAGCTTCGCCATGGCAAACACAACATTCATCAGAATACAAACCTACTTTTTCCTCACCTGGTATTTTGGACCATAAATAAACAGATCCAAAGAAAACTGTTCCCCAAAACCAGTGCACCATGATTTTAAAGGTCCCATATTATGGTCATTTCTGCTTCTTGACATGGTTCCTTGAAGTCTAAATGGAATGTTAGTAACATGCTTTGGTCGAATTAAGCTGAAGGATTGAGCACAGCAGGGTTCTTGAAACACCAGTTTCACAGCCCTGCTCCGGGTAGCCGGTTTCAGTGCCTTTCCCTTTAAATGCTAATGAGCTACTGCGCTCGGCCCACGGTGCCACCCACCTCTTCCTGCCTGCGGAAGACGTGAGGACGGCATCATGTGACCATGGCAATGGCAAAGTTTCTGGAAGTAATGGCTGCCGGACAACAGACTGCGGTCCGACCCAGAACAACAAGAGGCTCCAGAAGAAAGTAAGCAGCCAAGAATGAACAATGATGTTTCTCAGTGGTTAGTAGTTAAGTTTGTTACCTCAACAATACTTTAATATTACTGCAGACTAGCAAAAGTTTTATGCGCTTACTGGCCGTCTGCCCCACGTTGTTACAGATAACAGCCCCCTTCTCCTGCCTTGTAGCACCCTATAATGTGATAATTTCCTGAAAATGTAATAACGCCTGAAAATGTAATAAAATTTGCACATAACTGAATCGAAAATGTAATAAAACCCAATAATGTCATAACTTCACCAAAAATGTAATAAAATATCCTGACTGATATTGTAATAACATTTTTACCGATAATGTAATACCTTATTACATTATTGGGAATTTATTACATTTTCATCCATCCATCCATCCATTTTTGTCCGCTTATCCGGGGCCGGGTCGCGGGGGCAGCTGCCTGAGCAGGGACACCCAGACTTCCCTCTGCCCGGACACTGCCTCCAGCTCTTCCGGGAAGATCCCAAGGCGTTCCCAGGCCAGCTGAGTGACATAGTCACACCAGCGTGTCCTGGGTCTTCCTCGGGGTCTCCTCCCGGCGGGACATGCCAGGAACACCTCCCGAGGGAGGCGTCCCGGTGGCATCCGAAACAGATGCCCGAGCCACCTCAGCTGGCTCCTCTCGATGTGGAGGAGCAGCGGCTCTACTCCGAGCTCCTCCCAGACCTCTTCACCCTATCTCTAAGGGAGCGCCCTGCCACCCTGCGGAGGAAACTCATTTTGGCTGCTGGTATCCGGGATCTTATTCTTTTGGTCGTGACCCAAAGTTCATGGCCATAGGTTAGGTTAGGAACGTAGATTGACTGGTAAATCGAGAGCATCACCTTTCGGCTCAGCTCTCTCTTCACCACGACAGACCGATACAACGACCGCATTACTGCGGCCGCTGCACCGATCCGCCTGTCAATCTCACGCTCCATCCTTCCCTCACTCGTGAACAAGACCCCAAGATACTTAAACTCCTCCACTTGAGGCAGGAACTCTCCCCCAACCCGGAGGGAGCAAGCCACCTTTTTCCAGTCGAGAACCATGGCCTTGGATTTGGAGGTGCTGATTCTCATCCCAGCCGCTTCACACTCGGCTGCAAACCACCCCAGGACATGCTGGAGGTCCTGGCTCGAAGGAGCCAACAAGACCACATCATCCGCGAAAAGCAGAGATGAAATCCAGTGGCTCCCGAACCAGATCCCCTCCGGCCCGTGGCTGCGCCTAGAAATTCTGTCCATGAAAATAATGAAGAAATCCGGTGACAAAGGGCAGCCCTGTCGAGTCCAACATGCACCGGGAACAGGTCTGACTTACTGCCGGCAATGCGAACCAAGCTCCTGCTCCGGTTGTACAAGGACCGTACAGCCCTTAACAGAGGGCCTCCGACCCCGTACTCCCGGAGCACCTCCCACAGAATGCCACGAGGGACACGGTCGAATGCTTTCTCCAAGTCCACAAAACACATGTGGACTGGTTGGGCAAACTCCCATGAACCCTCGAGCACCCTGCGGATGGTATAGAGCTGGTCCAGTGTTCCACGGCCAGGACGAAAACCGCATTGTTCCTCCTGGATCCGAGGTTTGACTATCGGCCGAATTCTCCTCTCCAGTACTAGAATAGACTTTCCCAGGGAGGCTGAGGAGTGTGATCCCCCGATAGTTGGAACACACCCTCCGGTCCCCCTTTTTGAATAGGGGGACCACCACCCCGGTCTGCCAGTCCAGAGGCACTGTCCCCGACTGCCACGCGATGCTGCAGAGACGTGTCAGCCAAGACAGCCCCACAACATCCAGAGACTTGAGGTACTCAGGGCGGATCTCATCCCCCGGTGCTTTGCCACTGAGGAGCTTCCGGACTACCTCAGTGACTTCGGCTTGGGTGATGAATGGGTCAACCTCTGAGTCCCCAGCCTCTGCTTCCTCTATGGTAGGCGTGTCAGTGGGATTGAGGAGATCCTCGAAGTATTCCTTCCACCGCCCGACGATGTCCCCAGTTGAGGTCAACAGCTCCCCACCCCCACTGTAAACGGTGTTGGTGGAGGACTGCTTCCCCCTCCTGAGGCGCCAGATGGTTTGCCAGAATTTCTTCGAGGCCGACCGGTAGTCCTCCTCCATGGCCTCCCCGAACTCTTCCCAGACCCTTCCCAGTTTTTGCTTCCGCGACTGCCCGTGCTGCCGCACGCTTGGCCTGCCGGTACCCGTCAGCTGCCTCAGGAGTCCCCTGGGCCAGCCAGGCTCAGTAGGACTCCTTCTTCAGCTTGACAGCAACCCTTACTTCCGGGGTCCACCACCGGGTTCGGGGATTGCCGCCGCGACAGGCACCGGAGACCTTACAGCCACAGCTCTGGACAGCCGCGTCAACAATGGAAGTGGAGAACATGGTCCATTCGGACTCAGTGTCCCCAGCTTCCCTCGGGATCTGGTCAAAACTCTCCCGGAGGTGGGAGTTAAAGATCTCCCTGACAGAGGGTTCCGCCAGACGTTCCCAGCAGACCCTCACAATATGTTTGGTTCTGCCAGGTCTGTCCAGCTTCCTCCCCTGCCAGCGGATCCAACTCACCACCAGGTGGTGATCAGTTGACAGCTCAGCCCCTCTCTTCACCCGAGTGTCCAAGACATACGGCCGGAGGTCAGATGACACGACCACGAAGTTGATCATTGACCTCCAGCCTAGGGTGTCCTGGTGCCATGTGCAAATATGGACACCATTATGCTTAAACATGGTGTTCGTTATGGAAAAACTGTGACTAGCACGGAAGTCCAGTAACAAAACACCACTCGGGTTCAGATCGTGGAAGGCCGTTCCTCCCAATCACACCCCTCCAGGTAACACTGTCGCTGCCCACGTGGGCGTTGAAGTCCCCCAGTAGAACGACGGAGTCCCTGGTTGGAGCACTCTCCAGTACCCCTCCCAGGGACTCTAAGAAGGCCGGGTACTCTGCACCGCTGTTCGGCCCATAAGCCGAGACAACGGTGAGAGTCCTATCCCTGACCCGGAGGTGCAGGGAAGCGACCCTCTCGTTCACTGGGGAAAACTCCAACACATGGCGGCTGAGCTGAGGAGCTATAAGCAAGCCCACACCAGCTCGCCGCCTCTCATACACAGTAATTAATCTAGCATACTTTCATTAAATAAATCCATTCAAGCTCAAATATAAGGGTCTATAATTAGGCTATACTGAGCCTGATCAATTTATACCAGAGATTTTCTTAAAATGAAGTTAACACCTCTTAGAAAAAGGTCACCTGGGGTAAAACTCCCCCTGCAACCCTGATTTGCATTTGTATAGCTCACAGCATTTTCATTTACATGTTAAAGCCTCCCCTAGAATCAGGGGGAGGGGGGTCATTAGGGGACAACTGCCAAGGAAGGCCCACGTCAATTTCTGACAATTTACGTCAGTTTTCAGTGTTGCCTGCAAATTGCCGCGTGCAGCCGCAAACCTGAAATTCCACGTCAATCTACATTGCCGCATGCTGACGAAAATCCCACTTTTCATGCAGTGAGACAGTACAGTCCCCTGTGGAGCTCCTGTATCACTAACCACCGCATCAGGGAGAACACTGCCCATACGGACAAACTGTGGCCTGCCTGTCAGGTAGTCAGTAATCCAGGAGATCATTGTGTCGTCTACACCCATCACCCGCAGCTTCTCCCCCAGTAGCAGTGGCTGAATGGTGTTAAAAGCACTAGAGAAATCAAAGAATGTGATTCTCACAGTACCTCCTCCACCATCCAGGTGCGAATGGGCTCGTTGCAGCAGGTAGATGACAGCGTCATCAACTCCCAAGTGGGGCTGGTATAAGCAAATTGCAGAGGGTCTAGCAGGGCTCTCACCTGCGGCCTCAGGTTGGCCAAAACCAGTCTCTCCAGCACCTTCATGACGTAAGATGTGAGGGCCACTGGTCGATAGTCATTGAGGTCTGATGGTGTCGACTTCTTTGGAACAGGAACCAGGCAGGATGTCTTCCAAAGCACTGGTATTCTCTCCTGATCCAGGCTCAGGTTGTAGAGGTGTTGTAGGACAGGAGACAGCTGGCTGGCACATGTCTTCAGGATCCTGGGGCTGATACCGTCAGGGCCTGCAGCCTTCTGCTGGTGGAGTCTCTCCAGCTGTCTCCTAACCTGGCCTGCAGTCACAGTCATGCGGGGGAGGCTGCTGGTGTCTTCAGTGGAGGACGAGGAGGTGGAGGAGGAGGAGAGGTGCTGCACAGGAGAGCTCACAGCAGGGGAGTGAGGGGGGAGGGGAGGAAGCACTTGGGGCAGTGAGGGGGGGGGGGGGGTCTGGAGGTGTCAGGGAGACGACAGAAGGCTGTGAGCTGAACCTATTGAAGAATCTGTTCAGCTTGTTTGCCCTCTCCAGGCTGCCCGATGACTGTCTGCCGCTCACCTTACACCCAGTGATCTGCTTCATACCAGTCCACACATCCCTCACATTGTTCTGCTGGAGTTTGGCCTCCAGCTTTCTCCTGTAGGCGTCTTTACAGGCCCTCAGCATATCCCTGGGTTCATGCTGCACTCTCCTCAGTTCTTCCCTGTCTCCAGACCTGAACGCCCTCTTCTTCTTTTTAAGAAGAGCTTTCAGGTCATTGGTGATCCACGGCTTATTATTAGAGAAGCAGCGTACAGTCCGGGTTGGCATGGTGGTGCATTCACAGAACCTGATGTATTCTGTGATGCAGTCGGTCATGCTGTCGAGATCCTCTCCATGTAGATCAACAAGTGCATCCCAGTCTGTCGACTCAAAGCAGTCCTGTAGTGCGTCAGCAGCCTCCTGAGTCCACCTCCTCACGCTTACCTCACTAATGGTTAAACTATAAACAAGCACGAAATAACAATTGGCAACACAAGCCACCATGTTCTGAACAGACATACTTAGAAATGCTAACAAAAAGTAACATTTTGTTTTTCGAACATAGATAGCAAACTTTTGTTGATCTGGTCATTTTTTAGTTTTTATACAATCGGAAGTCTGTACAGGGCGTTTTATTTTGAGAATTGACCGGATGCTCTATGCCTTTCCTGTGTCTCTGACTTCCTGTTGGCGCGATCTGCGCTGTGCAGCTTGTTGCAGCTTTCGTCAAAAATAGACCAGGCAGCCGGATCGCAAAACAGCCGTGCCCAGCTTGACTCCACAGTGCACTGGAGCTGATCACGACCGCTTGTGATTTGTCACACACTATCTGCTGCTTGGAGAGTGATGGCAGGTTGACAAGGGGGATGCTTTATGGTAATTTTGCTAACAAGGGGGATGACATCCCCCCTCAAATCGCCTACTGTATACAACCATATGCACATGTGCAGATACTCAGGGACATGTGACTACATCCCGGTCCTACTGAGTGGGTGATGCGTTTAGGGAAGAGTTACCTGGGGTCTCCAGTGCTGCTCAGAACCTTATATCTGAGCTGGAATTCTGGTCTCCCAAGGAGGTAAGTCCATCACCCACTCAGTAGGACCAGGATTGTAGCACCCTATAATGTAATAATTTCCTGAAAATGTAATAAAATTTGCACTTAACTCGATCGAAAATGTGATAAAAACCCAATAATGTAATAACTTCACCAATAATGTAATAAAATATCCTGACTGATATTGTAATAACATTTTTACTGATAATGTAATACCTTATTACATTATTGGGAATTTATTACATTTTCAGGTGGGTCTTTTTAACTTATAATGTAATACTTGACAGATAATGAAATATATATGTTAATTTTCAGTCCAGAGTTCTACATTTTGTGTTATGAGAAACTTCAGTACCATACAGCCATATGCACATGTGCAAATAATCAGGGACATGGAACTACATCCTGGTCCTACTAAGTGGGTGATGGACTTACCTCCTTGGGAGACCAGAATTCTGGCTCAGATAAGCTTCTGAGCTGCACTCGAGACCCCAGGTAACTCCTCCCTAAATGTACCTCTTCACTTCACAGATTTCCAACAAATCACTACCTCATGAAAACAACCACAAACCAACAAAACAACTTTCAGTAACACTTCATTCATAACACCTGCATACACATTACATGACACCTGACATAAACATAGGCCTACATATCCACTCATAAATGGTTATTATACCACTTTCAATGTCCAATTGACATTTTACTCTATGTCAAGTGACACAGTGGTCAGCTGACATACTGTCATACTGATAGTATATTATGAGATTTAGCTGTATAAATAAAGGTTAAACAAATATGTCAGCATCAAAATGACAAAACTTGATGACAACTGACATGGTTATTTTTCAAACTCCTTTTTGGGGTTTATACAGGGTTTCTGAAGTTGTATGTTGTTTCTATGATAGTACAGTTTTTAAGTGGTGAAAGTAATTGTCTAAAGGTCTTATATCCATTTAAATCACTTAAGTAAGTAAGTAAGTGAGTATGCAATGTCTCTGCATAAATACCTTCAGATTTCTGTAGGATACCAGAAAAAGGTTGATAATGGTAGGATAATGGTAGGCTTTAGACTAGTTTTTATTGACCATGTGGCTACATGCTAGTTTTTACTGATGCTAACTTTTTGACACTTTAGCCAAGGCTTGGCTACTTCTTTAAATAGCTTAAGATGTCTATCAGAAATGATGATAAAGTGGTAGGCTACAGGCTAGATCTTTGTTATTGACCACATGTTACATACTGATTAGAAGTTAATTAAAGGTTGAATTATGGAGAATGTTTATTAACCCTTAGGAGTCTGGGGTATAATTGGCCGTTTTGACTACTTTTGATTTTACCATTATATTTCACCTTAAAAACTATTTACCTTGCCTTGTTTGGTGTCATTATTTTCAGCACAGCCTCACATGTGTGATTGAATAGTTATTTTTTCATGTTGACACAATGTATTAACACAATGGACCTAAAATCACAAAAAAACATAAAATCTCAGTAGGAAAAAGTAGGATTTTTTCACTGTGAAAACCACAAATATGTTTAACGAACCATTTTTATTACTTATAATGCAAATATAAATTGTTGTTTGCTAAAATTGTGCTTAAAGGAGAACTTCGGTCGATTTCAACATGCAGCTTTATCGCTCAAGCTACCCTTGACTAGCCAGTACCGAGAACGCGAACACTTTTGGTCCACCTCTTACAGAGCTCCTTGAACGGAGAGTTAGCAGTGACAGCTAACAGCATGGGGTCAGAACTTTACACTGTGTTTTAAGCGTCTTAACATGTTTCAAATCTCACCCCAAAAGGTATGCAACATCAGCAGACACCAAAGAACACAGCACTGTAGCGTTTATGACTCACAATGAATAAAAAAGTGGTTAAAACTGTGTGTTTGTGCAAGAAGCTACATACCGTTTGTTGACATCCATGTCGTAGACCAAACTAGTCGATCCGTCGATCGTGCGCTTACTCCTTCACTGGCAGCGACGGAAACTTGAATTTTGCAGACAGAAACGTATTCCAGCATTTTCGTTTTTCTGTTCATAACGTACAGCCTGCCATGAGCCATTAGCCTTACAATAGCCTGTTATGAGTCTATTCGCTCTGCACCGAGAGCTAGCTTGTTTGCTCATGCTAATGGTTCTTGCAGAGAGCAGAGCAGAGTGTCATTGATGATTGTAGCTGTTTCCGAAATAGTCACGGTGAAGCTTGTCTGATGTCGAAGTGGAAGACATCGACGACGAACCTTTTGAATTCGACGGTAGTCCATATTTGTTTGTACTGGAGTATACAGATGAGGAGTTACTAGCACTAGGGAACGAGAGCGCGGAGAGAGAGGCGCAGAGAGCGGAACAGGCAGAGGCGGCTTCACGGCCAAGGACATCGGCGACCTGGTGGTGCTCTTGTGGATGTTGTGTCCAAATGGATACAGAAGAGGAAAGCCTATGCTGTAAGGAGTGGGACATCATACAGCCTAATGTGTCCCAGGGTAGCGCACAGTGTGTCACCCCACCGCACAGAGTTCAAACGGAGTTTGCACGTTTATTTGAAGGACGACCAGCCACAACGGTGATGTTTCGGGGTCGTAGAGAGGCAAACGGTGGAAGCTTATATTCTTATATTTCTTCATTCTATTGCCACAATTGGGCATTGCACAAACTCGTACCATTTTCAGTAACTAGCGCTGCTTCGATCATCACGGACTCTCTGCTCTGCTCTCTATAAGAACCATTAGCATGAGCAGACAAGCTAGCTCTCGGTGCAGAGCGAATAGACTCATAACAGGCTATTGTAAGGCTCATGGATCATGGCAGGCTGTAACATGAACATGTATGTTATGAACAGAAAAACGAAAATGCTGGAATACGTTTCTGTCTGCAAAATTCAAGTTTCCGTCGCTGCCAGTGAGGGAGTACGGGCACGCTCAACGTATCGGTCAGTTTGGTCTACGACATGGATCTCAACAAACGGTATGTGGCTGCTTGCACAAACACACTGTTTTAACCACTTTTTTATTCATTGTGAGTCATAAACGCTACAGTGCTGTGTTCTTAGATGTCTGCTGATGTTGCATACCTTTTGGGGGGAGATTTGGAGCATGTTAGACGCTGAAGTGTAAGTTCTGACCCCATGCTGTTAGCTGTCACTGCTAACTCTCCGTTCAAGGAGCTCTGTAAGAGGTGGACCAAAAGTGTTCGCATTTTCGGTACTGGCTAGTCAAGGGTAGCTTGAGCGATAAAGCTGCATGTTGAAATCGACCGAAGTTCTCCTTTAAGTTATTGAAATTTAGTTATATTAACTATTTACATTTAAATGCAGGCAATGCCTCAGGCTCAGGCCTCCCTCAGATCTCCTGCCTGCTCCACATTCAGCAGTCTCCTCATTGTTTTGACTTACAAAACCAAAAAAACAACTCCACCACACACTAATCACACTACACTAAACACTACAGAACACACTTACTATACACACTAAAAACTGTTGGGTTATTTTGGTAACCCAATTTATGGGTTGTTATGGGGCGTTCAGACCGAACGCAACAGACGCGAATACAATCACTTAAGACGCTTCATTCGCGCCGCGTGATCATTTTGGACTATTTGCTTCATTCGTGTCATTCGCTTCATTCGCGTCATTCATCTGTCCATCTGTCTGAGGTGAGTAATTCGTACTAATTACAGTAGACTACTGCAAAATGAACATGTAAAAATATTATAGGCTACATTATATAAAGTATGCTACTAATTTTACCCACTCCACAGGCGCCTATGTGGTGTTATAAATGCATATCAACCTATAAACCTGCATAAACAAACCTTTTTAATTTTCACTTCCTTTTTTCAGTCAAATACAGTTTTTATTAACTCTTTATTTGTTTATGTTATCAGTTTTCCTTATTAAAATTTGAAAATGGTTCTTATTTCAGAATGAGATTACGCTGATATACCTAATCTTTTACATATGGATAATATACATTATACATAATATACATACTTTTTTCTTAATAACAAAGCTTGCAGTTTCCAATAAATGAATAATAAAGTGTAAATGTTAAATCTTTGGAGAATTTTTAAGTGATATTCCATGGGCTGTTTTGAAGGTTTTCAAGAAAATTAAAGCCTGACCCATTATCTATTCTATGTTGCAGGTTCCTGGCCACAGGAGACTCCTACAGGAGCATTGCCAATAGTTTCCGTGTGGGAATATCTACGGTTTCTGTCATTGTTCCTGCCGTGGTCAGTGCCATCTGGGACTGCCTGGTCGAGGACTTCATGGCTGTGCCCACAACAGAAACCTGGAGGTCGATTGCAGAGCAGTTTGAAGAGAGGTGAAACTTTCCTCTCTGCTGTGGAGCTCTGGATGGCAAGCATGTGGTGTTAAAGGCCCCTCCCAACTCTGCATCCCAGTTTTTTAACTACAAGGGGACATTCTCGATTGTCCTCTTGGCCGTGGTCAATGCCAGTTACCGGTTCAGGGTGATTGATGTCGGGGGCTTCGGGAGAACCAGTGACGGAGGTATCCTGGCTAACTCTGCCTTTGGCCGGGCACTACGTGGTGGAATCCTCCACTTGCCAGCGGACCAGCCTCTGCCAGCCGCAGAACACAGAGGACCCCAGCCTCATTGTTTTGTGGCTGATGAAGCGTTCCCACTCCGGAGGAACATGAGGCCATTCCCTGGGCGCATCCTCCCCAGAGACAAGAGGATCTTCAATTACAGTCTGTCTCGGGCCCGGTTGGTGGTGGAGAATGCCTTCGGCATCCTGGCGGCTCAGTGGAGGATGTACCACCGTGTCCTTGAGGTCCAGCCGGAAGTGGCAGAGAAGTGCGTGAAGGCGACTTGTGTTCTTCACAACTTCCTGCGCATGACAGCCCAGACACCAGGAGTTGGAGGAAGCGTCACGGGGAGTGAGGTGGAGCCACTGCCAGGTCTGGGAAGAGTTGGGGCGAACAACTCAAAGAGAGGCCATCAGGGTTCGGGAGACCTTCTCAGCCTTCTTCTCCACGGAGGGAGTGGTCCCGTGGTGGCATAATGTTTAGTGCACAAGCACCCCAAAAACGGCTCTTTTAAGAGCCATCCAAATAAAAGCATTGAGCAATAATCCTGCACTATAACTACCACAATTCATGTCTACCAGTCACTTCATCAATTCATACAATACTGACCCCCTCTGATATTACACCATTAAACTTTTTCTTTACTTTACTTATCATTTTGAAACTGGCCAGTCTACAATCTCATTGTACTTGAAAGAATGTGTGAAAGAATGACATGAGAAATAGTAGTCATTAAGAAATATATACAATATATTTTTAATTTGGAAAACAAAATATGTATTTACAAATATTAAATTAAATTAAAAAAAAGTGATTAATAGAAAAATAACGGAACAAATATTACAAATAATTTACAAATGTACAAAAATTTACCAGCCTGGCTCGTTCCCAGCACAGGCTGACACCCCAGCTATTCCGACATATCCAAATTTAGTGTTACAAATGACTTTTCATAAATTAATTTATGTATTTGGAATTTAAGAAATTCCCTTTGCTGGGGTGGCAGCCTGTGGAGGGAAGGAGCCAGGCTTGATAAAAATCTCTCCTCCTCAATCCAGGCAGGTGGAGGTGGTGGAGGTGGCAGGGGGGCAGGTGGCCTCTGGAGGCTTTGGATGAGGAGGTCCTCTATAATTTCCTCCCTCCTTCCAGCCTCATCAGTGCCCCTCCCTCGCTTTCTCTTCCCTGTCCATGCACCTGTATGAAATCAAAATCACACATTCTGTTGATGACATAGTCTGTAAACATTCATTTTCAATTTAGACTGGAGCCCTACAAATAAACACAATAATCACAATCCCGCTTCTGTACATACCACTGGTCGAAGCAGGAGCGGCAGCAGCAGCAGGACCGGCGGCAGCAGCAGCAGCAGCAGCAGCAGCAGGACCGGCAGCAGCAGGACCAGCAACAGCAGCAGCAGCAGGAGCAGCAGGAACTGTGCCCTCGCTGTCACTCTCGGATTGCTCTATAGAGAAATTATTATTATTATATGATCCAAATTTATTCTACAATAGGGGAACACATCATTTGAGATTTAATGGAAACAAATGTGATAGAAACAATACACATATAAACTGCTCTTTCGCCAGCTGAATTTGAAAGTCTTTTTACATGTACTTTACTATGTGTATGTCTTCACTTAACCAACCATCAAAAACTATGGTCCTGCTGATGGCCCTGCTTCTCCTGACCACAGTTCTGACGGTCCTGCTGCTGCCTCATCTCCCAAGCTCTCTTCATAGATCTCTGCGGTCTCTGCGGTCCAGTCTTCCTCGACCCCCTGACCCATGTTGCCACTGGTTTCCCTGGGCACGGTGAAGGGGTCGAGGAAAGACAGGACCGCAGAGAACCGCCACTTCCTCAAACTTCCCCCCGCTGACCCGCTCCTTCTCCCTCTTTCCCTCTTTTTTTTTGAGGTATGTGTCCCTCAGACCCTTCCACTTTTTACGACACACCTCAACTGCAAACACACACACGCACACACAGAAAGACATGCACATTGCATAAATTAGCTTCTAACCAAATTAAATACTACAATAAACATTCACACAAACTGGACGTGGTATCCTGCAAAGGGGGATAATGCTATACAAGTGCTAACTGATGCTAACATTTCATAGAGAAACACAGTCAGTAACGTAGTAAAACAAGCCACAAATAGCTTCAAAACTTACCGGGGAGTCCCACCTCCTCACCGACTTTCAGCCATGCCTCCTCTTTTTTATATTTGTTGCGGTAAAATACCGCAGTGGTGTCATACAGCACCGGGTGCCCACACACAGCTACAATAAGCTTCTCCTCCATCGTTGCTCTGAGCGACCGTAAACAACCGTGCGTGACGGAAGTGACGTCGTCGGCTTGAACTCGTCGCTGATTGGATGTCGCGGCTCGATGCCACCTGAAAAGTCGGATATTTTCAACTTTATTCGCGTCGCTTCAGATGCGTCACTCCAGACGCTTCAGACGCTCCAGGCGCTTCATTTGCGCCGCGCCAGACGCTCCATTCGCGCCGCCGTCACCTGAATCGCGTGTCATCGCGCCATTTACATTGATTTTCAATGTAGAGTTGCCACTCCATTCGCGTCTATCGCGTTCAGTCTGAACGCCCCATTAGTGTTGGGTTAAATTGTTGGGTTATTTTTATAAAGAGTAACCCATTTTCTGGGTTATAGGGCTATTATTTTAACCCAATTTCTGGGTTTTCAAGGATATGCACCATTTTTGGGTTGTTTTTCAGAGAATAACCCATTTTTGTTTGTTGTTTTTTTTTTTTATTAAAAACTATTTTTTTTCTTGACGGGAGTATTTTATGGAGTAATCTCATTAACATTATTTATAATCACACACCTTATGTACATGAAATGCGTCCTTTACCTTTTAAAGAGGTACTAAATACTGAAGCATGCTGTATATGAATACTGTGACCATACACAGCAATGTTGGTGGTAATAATAATAATAATAATAATAATAATTAATGAACGAAATCATGATTCGATGTGGTGAAATTGGCTCTGTGTCATCATCGTCAGGCTAAGCAGATTTTGACCTGGACCGGTTTGGACTGTGGTTGAATTTGGCGGTAACAACTACAACTCTAGATTAGATAGTGAGATTTAGTATGTAAAAACATCACTTATGTACAACTTAGTAGAAGTAAGTAATTAAAGTCCTGTTATTTCTATTGTTTTAAATAGGGATTCATTAAAAATAAACTTAACCTATATAGCACATGCTAAAATACAATAAAATCGATCATAACAAATAAATTGCAATCATAGCCTATTAAAACAGTAACAATTTGATTGGGGAAAATGGTCTGAAATGCATTTGACATGTGAGGAAGACAACATTTATTTATTTGATTTAATTTTGGTATTTCTATTGGCATCAGTTTAATGTAGCCTATACATTTTTTATTTCTACTTTAGTGCTGAGCAGCTGCAGGGATAATGTTTTATTCCGAGTTAATTTCTGATTCACCCTCCGAAGCAGAAGGCGGCGCTAATGCGCATACTACACTGATTCCTTACCGCTCTTTGAAAAAACACAGAAGAAGAAAAGCTGGAACGTTGCAGAGAGACACTTGGCGGCCGGAAGCAACAGGAGTCAGAAAGTTCGACCTACGCGGCAGCAGTCAGGACTTACTGTAAGTTTTGAATGTTAATATTTATTTACTTTTACTTTTACGCCACGGATTGTAATAAAGTATTTTTACAGCAGAGGCAAAACTCCGCTAGCCACCATGGTGCTAACTAGCGAACCAATTACAATGAATGTAATGGTTAGCTGCCAGAACTAGCGAGCTAACATTAGCTAACCTAGGTTACAACTTGATCTCTCAGAGGAGCCAAGCTCACAAACAGTATATTTGGATATGTGATGAATGTATTTCCCATCATTGCATCTCTCTGTTCCAGTTTCAAGAAGTCAAGAAAGAGTTAAGGAAGATAACTGGAGATATGATAAAGATAGTACCAGGTAACATTAATCCAATGAATGAATTCTTCTATCAACCGCCACTAAGTTAGAATTGGGTTATTTTTTAACCCAACTGTTTTTAGTGTGTAAATGCCGTAAATATTCCAGGTAATGTACAGGCAATTGTCTGTCTCCCTGCTTATAAAAGTTTTAAGTTAACCCTAAATCATATGACCTCCCACATACATATATCATTGTTTATTCTACTTGCCAGTTTGATCAAGGGAAAACTTTTTGCCATATTCAATTCAACAAGCCATGTGTTATGTTCATAAATACCATCTTCCTAATTGATATTTAACCTTTTGCACTGCACAGATAATATTTTACTTAACTTTGTATTTGCTTGCAAAAAAGAAAGATGATTGGTCTAAAGAGTCCAAAATGTAATTCAAGATTTGTCTTAAAAACCTGTTAAAAACTAAGAAGTTTACTTGAGCTATTTTCTATCTATAGACATTATAAATTGTTTTGAGGAAAACACGTTATCATTTTAAATCAGTGTTAGCTGTAGTCTGTGATATTTAGGTGAGCTTATAGTAATTAACTTGTTATATTAAGTAGTAAGTATAAGCAATTCTGTTTTAAAAGTCTTAGATGGTGGTCTTAATTTTGTCATTTTTTTCTTTGCCTTTTAGGTTGCTGGTTCCAAAATGATCTGGACGTGTAAGTTGTGCACAGCTTCTTTCACCTCCAGAATACAGTTATTTAGACACCACAGGCTGCAGCACAGCCACTATTCCAGAATCAGCCCTCGTATATGTCTCTATACTGATTGCATTTGTACATTTCCCCTTCATTAGAAAGATGATTGAGACCACATTTTCCCACGCCGACAGACCATAGTGATGTCCTGCCCAGCAGTGAACGAGCTCATGGACCTCTGGCCTGCTCTCAAAATAGAATCTTAGGTAATATGGATCAGCTCTCTCTTTTAAAGTGAAAACTGTGATTCTTACTCATCTGGCCGCTTCATGAATGTGTTCTAGATTCTTCAAATTGAACTGTTTTTTTAAGTGTTGTTGCTGTATTCTCCTGCTGTTATTTCAATGTAGTTGTATGCAGAGTTCCAGCGAATTACGAATCAGAACCTGCCCAACACATTCTATGCTGAGCATGACCTTCCTCGACTGATGACCTTATTCAGACAGAAGGCATCAAAAACTGGGAAGACAGCAGATTCTCTGGCTGAAATTTTAAAAATCCACAATGAACAGGTAAATAGATTATTACACATTTCATAGGTTGAACCATCACAACATTGAATAGGTTCAATGATTCAAATGAGCTTTGTGAATTTTGCAATTAGTCCACTTTGTGTTTGCCATTATCTGATCGCATTAAAGATGTGAACTGGGTATTTGTGGACATATGTTCTGATTGGACTGTTTAAAATCAGATTTGTTCAGTAAATTCTTCAGTGTATACAATTCTGTTTTTATCTGAATAGGAAATCCATGACATCCACACCAAGCGCTCTACTGTCCTCCACACCCTTCCTGTGTATCTGTTCGAGGATGTTTCTGGATTTTTCAGAACATGCACAGTGAGTCTCCTTAAAGGCAAGGTAGGCAAGAAACCTAGAAAAATGTGATTGTTGAGTCCACACGGGTCTCATCTCCCAAGCTCTGACCCAAGCTCCTCCCACCAGACAAGCACGCACATCTGATGCCCGCGCTTCATACACGTACCCGACAGTTCCTGCCTGAGGCAACCGCCAACTTGCCAAAGCTTATTTTTTTGTACGTTATCCTCCATAATGTCAGAGTCACAGGTAAGAAAATACTTTTTTTGAACACACGAGCGATAGTAAATAGTATTTATATTTAGTGTAAAATAATATGTAAGACAGACGACTACAAAGGCTAAAGTAACGTTAGCCGATAGGTCTGACATTAGGAGTTATTCAGTTTTTCAGTTATTCAGCCGTTTTTATTTTCAAGACTAATGTCAAGCTAATGTTTTGAAGCAATGTAGCACATTTTATTCAAACTATCGCATCGTTATCTGCCTTGGCCAACAGCTCAAACTTTGTAGTAACGTTAGTCAGTGTAAATAGTAAAAATAGCCTCTTGCTAATGTTAGCGTCTAAAAATTAGTGTCCGTTTGATCGGCATAGATAATCTCAAAACTGAGTCTTGTTTGTCATAATGCAAACTTGCGTTACTTTACACTTGTTACATATATATTTATATTCAGAGCAGCCCGGAACCGGACTCAGGTGACGAATATGTCCCAGAACAGCGGCCAGTGGCTCGAGGAGGTTGTGGCAGAGGGAGAGGGCGACCGAGGGGTCGGGGTTGTGGCCATGGCCGTGGCCGAGGGTCTGTCCGGGGAACAGGACACCCTCAGGTGGAAGACCCCCTGAACGAAGACGACCTCAGCCGGGTGCAAGACCTACAAGCTCATGGGATAGCGACTGAACAGGTATCTCAACACATATCATGACATCATATTTTATAACTACATAAAGATCATTATGAATGTTTACTCATAAATAAATTAATTATATTTACATGAACTACTGTCTTTTCAGGCCAGAATAGAGTCTTTATCCCTCCAACAGTGCCAGGACCTTTTGGGGAGGTGTCTATTGAGGGATCCCAGCCTCATTTTTGATATCATGGCCACCGCTCCTCCATCAGATCCTCCGGGTCAGGGCCCCAACAAACCAGAGTGGTGTGTCTGCATGAAGTGCAGGGAAATGCCTACTGACGTGGAAAGGAAGTGTTGTGGTCAGCCACCACAACACTGCATTTCCCTGCTACCTCATGTAGACATCTACATTCTCCGTCTGGCCCGGAGAATATGGAACGATATCCGGGCTCGGGAAGACCCTCCAAACCCAGGAGAAGATAAACAGTTCCGACATGCTGCTTACAGGCAGTTTGTTGTCTGGCAGTATGGTGCACTGGGAAGAGGCAACAGGATTGTTATACCAAGCTGCTGTGTGTGGAAGATTAGAGATAAATACCCTGACCCTTACAACCACTACGTGGGCTTTATCCCACGCAGGCTTTGAACACTAGAAACCCAGCAACAGAACATAAAAACTAATTTGTCCATATAGAAATTTCAATGGCATGTTGTTTGTTTTGTTGTGAGATTTACATTGAGTGATGTTTTATATATTTTGTTCTTATTTATTGATTATTGTATTTTAAAAAAAATAAATCCCTTGACGGATGAACAACTGCTTCTTTTATTTACATGACAGCCTGCATCAATATTATACAGTAAAGATATTCACAGCTGACCTGGATAACACTTATACAGACAACTAATAACATGAAAAAATCAAACATGAAATAAAATGACTTGAAATTTTTTGAAGAACAATACATTTGGACAAAAAAACTGGTCTTTGGAGGTTGTAGTGTCAGGCAGATCTTTTTCTTCTTCGGTCAGCGTTTCACATGGGTTGTCCTTGGCCTTGCAAATGAAAAAGAATAGCATTTTAAGTTTATACATTTAGTTGTTGAGTTAGGATTACTATGTCACATGCTCTACGCTACAATGTTTTGCATTTATCCTTACTTATTTTTAGAAAGGCTATTGTTTATACCCAATGAATATGATGATTACAACCACATGATACTCAATAAGACAGCATTGCCCTGAATTGAGTAACTTGGCCTGACAGAACTGTATTTCACACACATGCTCATATTACCATGAGCTGTCCATAGTAATGTCAATATCATTTCTAGGACAAAGTTTCATTGTGTGATATGATAGTGTCATTACATTATAATATCAATAATAAAATATATAGTTTCTAATTTTCAAAATCTAAAGGCCACTTCTTTCACCAAAATCAGAATTATTTTATGGAACTGCAAACTCTATCCCACCACATTGCCCCAGTCAAGTTCACTGGAGGAAAAAAAAAAGTAAATACTAAATTAAAATGACTTTGGTGTGTGCCTGACTTGGGGTGAAAATGTGAAATGTGTTCTAAAATAGGTTTTTTACCTTCTTTTAAAAAACTCACATCAGCTTGTTCAGAGATAAAAATGTTCACATCATCTGCATAAGCAGCTACTGTGAGAGGCACGCTGAGAGGGCTATCGGGCAGATGAAATTTGTTTGTTCCTTATGTGACACAAAAAATGTTCAAGAGCCAGGCTATAAAGCTGACCAGACAGGGGACAGCCCTGCATTATTCCCCTTTCAAAGTTAAAGCGCTTATTCAGCCCCCCCGCAACTTTCACCATACAGCTTGCACCATCATACAGCAGTCTCACCCATGATGTGAAAACATCACTAACACCAAACACACGAAAAACACTGAACAAATGTGTGTGGTCAATCCTGTCGAAAGCCTTCTCCTATCCAACGACAGGATACTGATGTTTGCTCTCTCTCTCCTTCGCCGAGGAAGCCCCTGCAGAAGCTCTGCAGTAGAGCGCTGGTCACACTCCTCAGCCCTAAACAAAGAGGAATAAAACTCCACAGCGTGTTGTCTCATCTGGCCTGGATCTGATGTCATCCTTCCATCTGGGAGATACAGACAGGCCATGAGTTTCTTCCTTGCCTCCTTCTTTTCCAGGTTTAAAAAGAAGGCAGTGGGAGCATCCATGTCCTTCAGAGCCATGAAGCGGGACCCCTTCACTCTCTCCTGTAAGAAAGCACTCAAGTGTCTTTTCTTTTCTTTTATAATTTTCTTATTTAAAGGGACAATGTGTTCTTCACACTGCTTGTTTTCTCTTTCTAGTGTTTGTATGGCTGCTTAAGCTTTAGCTATGGAATGAGAAGTGTATTCCTGACAAAACACCCTGATTTTAGCTTTACCGATCTCCCACTACTTGCCTAAAGACTCAAAAGCAGCCTTCTTTCCTCTCCAGTTCTTCCAGAAGAAAGAAAAGCGTTGGCAAAAGGCCTTCTCCTGCGGGAGTTTGTTGTTGAGTGTTGGTCTGAGGCTCTGTGAGATGTAAATCCTATCTAATCTGGCTGCACTCACTCAGTGCGTTTACATGACATTCGAGAAAATAGAATCACTGGGTTAGTCCGACTATGATCGGATTTTTAAGATGCATGTATACACCTTAGTCTGACTAAAATCGGACTGGATCAGATTTCTCATAGTTGGATTAAAACAACTAGATTATTGGATTTATAGTCGCATTACACGTGGATGTATACATTCCATCAGATCGGATCAGATTTTGCATTCATCTCAGCTCCATTCACTGGAGCAGCATCTACCTGTGGCTCAGCAGCCATTTGACCAATCAGATTGACCGAGTCCATTGACAACAGATAAGCAAACAGACAGAGAGACAGACAGCCAATATATATATATAAGTAATATCAGAAATAATACTTGTGGATTATGTGTAGAATAGACTATATATAAAGAATAATATAAATTGGTGAATATAACAAGTGTCTAGATAGAGATAAGAGCCAAAATAGAGTATTCATAATTCATTTAACAATAATCCTTTTTGTTTTGATCTAAAAAATTATCCAACCCGTTTCTCACAAAAGTGATATGATCTAAATTGTGACTTTTGTGATCTGTTGGTTGCACCCTTAGGTAACAATGACAGTAATAATTAATAATTAATAATGACATTTTCTATTCATTTTTTCACAGAGAGGGTCTGCTGACCAATCGAGTGCTACTGCCATTACATCTCATTCTACTGTATATAAGGTTTATTTTGCACAGTTTTAATACATTCTTTTATACTTATTTAATGTTGATTTTGCAGTGTTTTATTAAGGTTTTGGATTTGGACTATTTTGATATATAATAAATCTATTTGAAATATAAATCTTGGTGAAATTATTTCAATTTATCAGTGTATCAGTTTTTTTTTTCAACATTTAAAAAATACAGATAACGAAGCGAAGCGCTGTCTGTCTGCAACACTCTCCGTGGCGACCCAGCAAAGCTCCTCCCGTCAGCGCAGGCCTCCTCTCGACAATGACCGTGCCACTGTCATGTCCACTCACCGTCACCGCAGCTGCAGTTCAGCCACTTTAACAGCCAACTTCAATACAGTTGTCCATCTTTTGTCTCATCTTTGGGCCGTTTCCTCTTTTCTTTGCAAAGTAGCTCTCCGAAGACGTTTGTTTTCCACTAATCTAAGCTAGCTTGATTTTTTAGGGTATACTGGTCCGTGACTGAAACAGGTACGTGTCAAGCGCGCCAAGAGGAACAGATGGATGCTGTTAAAAGAGGATCCGTTTTTCAAAATAAAACAACTTTCCGAGTATGAGCGTCAATATAAGGGAAATAAAATAACATATTTATTCTTTCTCTGCGGCCTGGTACCAAACAACCCATGGACCGGTACAGGTGGTTGGGAACCACTGCAGTAAAACACAATCACTTCGACTGCGATGGAGAGTCCAACTCACACACTCACAGCACGTCGTCCGACAACAGTTCACAGTCCGTTAGTGTTAGTGATAAAACACGACTCTGACGACACACACAGTCCACTGTTAGCTGCTCCGCGCCATTAACTCTCAACTTCCTCACGCTCTAGGGGCCGTCCAGACGGGCGAAAACAATCTTTTTTTCCTCCGTCTTCCTCTGCATCGTTTAAAGTATATTTGCGTCCACATGGATCCACTGAAAACGACCTAAAACGCTGTAGTTCATATTCCAGGCCTATAGGTGGTGCTTGACATTCACCAAAAATGGAGAAGAAGACATGGAGCATGCGCATTAAGCTTGCGCCCTGTAAACAAACAGACAGTAGACGGAGAAACCGAACACAACAAGAAGAAGATGAAAATGGCTAGTGCAAGGAAACCAGAATCATTTGTGTGGACCGTTAATGAGGTCGAATGGCTGCTGCGACTCACACTCAACTACAAGGAGAGTAAGTTGCAAGAAAGGCTCAATATCTTCTGTGGCACGAACACGAGCATGTTGTTGTTGTTGTTGTTGTTGTTGTTATGAGACGTCGTGGGGTTCAGAGGTCAGAGGCAAGAGGTCGAGGGGTGGGGCGATGGCGTCATCGTTTTGGAAAGTATGCAGACGCCGTCCACATGAAAATGGGAGGGCTGCGTTTTCGGATTTCTCCACCCTGAGACCTGTTTTCAAAAAAGTGCGTTTTCAGGCGCTGCGTTTTCAGGATCTGTATGGATGGTCGGCCAAAACGATGCAATACATGTGCGTTTTCGCAAAAGAGCGTTGTCGTCTGGACGGGGCCCTAGTCTACCCCAGAAGTGTAAAATCTCTTAAAGGTCATGAACTCTCACACATAATAAGAATTATTTTTGAAACTTCTTTTAAAACATTCAGAACCCATGAAATTAGATTTTAAAGTCACACATTTTAAACAGAAATTATTTATACTTTTTAATGTCTTATTTATCTCAAAATATTTCATCCAAATTGTAACTTCTTAACAACTGGCATTTTATCTTTATCTTTAACTTTAACTTGTTTCCAGGAGAGAAAGAATAAATACATAAATAAATAATTTTGTGTATCTTTTTTACATAACATTGGCCATTGCTAATGACATACACATTAATTAATCTAGCACACTTTCATTAAATAAATCAATTCAAGCTAAAATTTAAGAGTCTATAATTAGGCCATACTGAGCCTGATCTATTTATACCAGAGATTTTCTTAAAATGAAGTCAATACCTTTCAGAAAAATGTCACCTGGGGTACAACTCCCCCTGCTACCCTGATTTGCATTTGTATAGCTCACAGCATTTTCATTTACATGTTAAAGCCTCCCCTAGAATCAGGGGGAGGGGGGTCATGGGGGACAACTGCCAAGCAAGGCCCACGTCAATTTCTGACAATTCACGGCAGTTTTCGGTGTTGCCTGCAAATTGCTGCGTGCATTCGTAAACCTGAACTTCTACGACAACCTACAGTGCCGCTTACTGACAAAAATCCCACTTTTCATGCAGTGCCAGGTGTCGCAGAGATCCAGATGACCCACCAGACTGTAATCCAAGACTTTGGACGAGGCTATTTGTTCATCCTATCCATGGTGAACTGTAGTGTGCAGTTCCAGTCTCCATCCATGATGATGTTATTGAGTTTTAAAAGAAGCATCTTTTAGCTGCTCAAAGAAAAGCACTCGGTCTGGTCCTGAGTTGGGGGCGAAGACATTAATAAAAGAAAAAGGGACCTTTTCAATCTCCACCACGACCACCAAGGCCCGTCCTCTTACAATTTCCGCAGAGGACGAGATGTTAAAATCTAACTTTGTAGAGAAACAAATGGCTACCCCCCCTTTAAAATTTGTTCCGTGGCTAAAGATACACGAGACCTAAGTCCACAGAGCCCACTCAGTCTCATTGTCAGAGTCAGAGTGTGTTTCCTGCAGGAGAAATACATCCAACTTCTTTTGTCCGAACAGTTCTTAAGTTACTGCTATTTTCTTTCGATCCCTCCCTCCGTTCATATTTAAAGAAGCCATCCTGAGCCCATCCATGGAAGAAGTGAGAGAAAAGAGCAGCAGCAGTCAGTAGACCAACAGAAACACCCTGTGATGCATGACAAAAATGTTTTATTTTTTTAATGTTTCTCTTCCTCTGAGCTGCAGCAGTCTTCTTCAGTGCTGTTATATGTTTTTTTAGCCCGTAGCGTTTCTTTTCATTTAATGCTTCGAATCCAACCAGCTTCTGCAGAATTGCAGCAGATCTAACACATTTATTTGTATCCTGAAAGTAATATGTCACTTTCACAGATTTCCCAAACGTGTCATCCAGAAAAACATTAATTTCCTCCAGGGAATAAATATCACTGTTCAGCCCCTTCTCAGCCCCAGTGAGCCGCTCAATATCAGATTCATCCTCACTCAATACTTGACTTTTGGATAAGCCCTTCCTACTTTGCTCACTGGGAGATGGCTCAGCCTCCATCACCTACCCCTCAGCACCCTCCCGGTCACCCACAACAGACAGCTGACTGTCTGGTGCTCCGTCAGCATCTGAGGCCGCTACAGGCGTTTTATCACCAGCCCTGTGGTCTGTGTCGGGAGCCGCGACAGCAGCGACAACGCCACCAACGCCACCAACAGCCAGCGGAGTACCAGCGCAGTACCAGCGCTCCGAGCACCGGTAGGTGTGTAGGACACCGGACATGGTGACTCAAGGAGACACCTGAACAAACATGTCCTCAATAGTCAGTGTTGAGGAAACTACTTTGCAAGCGTAGTAGTGGTTCAGCCTCATTATACTCGTTTAACTCAGTGTTAAATAAATCAACATATGCTGTATGTGAAACAAAATATAATAGCTTACAAAAAATTCACATGCCAGAAGAAATATGCCTCTCAACTCGAGAGGAAAAAGTAAAAAAGAAAGTCATAATTATTGTTGTTTTCGGCTTGCAGGGCTCACATGTGAACACATAGGTCGTGTCTGCAGATGCATCAATATCCAACATGTACATGCTCAAATATGGCCGTGGTTAGGCCGGCACATTCAGGGTGCATCGGTGGTAGCGGGAGGGTTGTCCATGACATGCTTGTGCCATATGAGCTCTGCCTTCCTTGGCACAAAGACGTTCCCACTCTGTGAAGCATTTGAGTGCTGCCAGGGCAAGCCAATCAGAGGCAGTGTTGGCTTGGCATGTCACGACATGTTTCATGCCTTTTTTTAAAAAAAAAAGAAAAAAAAAATTATATTATATAGGTCTTTTTTATAACAAAAATAAAAATATTTCATGATATTGGTCAAAATTGGAGTTTGTAAATTGAGTAGTTAAACTACAAAAAATGACCCAAAAAGTAGTTGAATTACTTGACGCAGTACAAATTATGAATGTAGTTCAACTACCAGCAAGTTACAGCAAATTGTAGTTAAGCTATGTAGCTTGTAGTTTACATCTCCCCAACACTGTCAATATTCACCTCGCTCTCCACCAACACATGTACACACCGCTCCTCCTTCACGAACACCACCACAGCCTTACTCATTCAGGAGGCATAGACAGAGCTGATCATGCCCGACCACTTCTCCCACAGCCAGCAGCACCACCTCCACCAGCACACCAGGCCCGGGGACCAACCTCACGCCCTGTTGGAGGGACAGGGATACCATCTCTGCAGACGCCATCTCGCCCACCTCAACACCGACTAACTTTTAAATCACTAAGCAATTAGATCTTACCTGACATGCAAATGGAAAAGGACAGAAAGAAAACAAGATTTAGAATAAAGACAAGAGAAGATTGTGGAAAACTCTCTGTCGACCTCACCTCGTGCAGAAAAGGAAGAAGAAGAAGGAGAAGGAGAAGAATGAGAAGGAGAAATGAGAAGAAGAAGAAGAAGAAGAGCACATGATGTGATAAATAAATCAGTGTGGATGCTTCACTCGTCGTCTCCAAGGCTGCTTCCTGGATTCTGCCCTCGGCCTGTTGGGATTGGTGCGTTTGTCAGGTTTTCAGCTGCCGGTCGATAACTGAGAGGCAGAAACAACAAAACAACGGCTGAATGTGGAGCTGCAGTCAGTCTGACGTCCTCTGATGATTTCAAGGACGTCGCTGCTTTCAGGCTCCGATCAATTTTTATTCTTCTTCTTCTTCTGCAGCTCATTTCAGCTAAAACTACAGAATACTTAATTAGTCATCTGACTCTGTTTCAAGAGGTCTTCCTCATGACTTATGATTCTTCTTAACTTTCTGAATAGAAAACAGGATTCAGTCATATTGAACTCCGGATCAGAGCAATGAAAATACTCACTGTTTATTTCTACAAGTTATAAAACACAAGGAGTTCAACAGATGTGAAAATACACAGAATACTAATGTCTGTCACGTTTACTCAAAGTGTACTGTCTCAGTGTGTACTGTCTCAGTGTACTGTCTCAGTGTGTACTGTCTCAGTGTACTGTCTCAGTGTGTACTGTCTCAGTGTGTACTGTCTCAGTGTACTGTCTCAGTGTACTGTCTCAGTGTACTGTCTCAGTGTATTGTCTCAGTGTGTACTGTCTCAGTGTGTACTGTCTCAGTGTGTACTGTCTCAGTGTACTGTCTCAGTGTGTACTGTCTCAGTGTGTACTGTCTCAGTGTACTGTCTCAGTGTGTACTGTCTCAGTGTACTGTCTCAGTGAGTACTGTCTCAGTGTACTGTCTCAGTGTGTACTGTCTCAGTGTACTGTCTCAGTGAGTACTGTCTCAGTGTACTGTCTCAGTGTGTACTGTCTCAGTGTACTGTCTCAGTGTACTGTCTCAGTGTGTACTGTCTCAGTGTGTACTGTCTCAGTGTACTGTCTCAGTGTGTACTGTCTCAGTGTACTGTCTCAGTGAGTACTGTCTCAGTGTACTGTCTCAGTGTGTACTGTCTCAGTGTACTGTCTCAGTGAGTACTGTCTCAGTGTACTGTCTCAGTGTGTACTGTCTCAGTGTACTGTCTCAGTGTGTACTGTCTCAGTGTACTGTCTCAGTGTACTGTCTTAGTGTGTACTGTCTCAGTGTGTACTGTCTCAGTGTACTGTCTCAGTGTGTACTGTCTCAGTGTACTGTCTCAGTGAGTACTGTCTCAGTGTACTGCAGTACTGTCTCGGTGTATACTCTCAGTGTATTGCAGTACTGTCTTGGTGTCTACTCTCAGTGTACTGCAGTACTGTCTCAGTGTA